>NC_142779.1:15359908-15659908 GCF_988280905.1 Pimephales promelas
AGTGAATCAGCATCTACGGTTCCAACACGGACTTTGAGTTGGAAATGAAGAGAGAGGAGAGACACAACAGAGGTTGTGCCGAGGCGGTTTTAGACAGAATGACTCAACGTTTTGATGAGGTAACACTGAAGCGAGACCAACTCATGAAGAACACATTTACTCTAGTTCTCTGTGCGCCTGGGATTCGGCCGTAGGCAGTCATTACAAAAGCACAACTGCAAGTGTGATATTGCTTTTATGGAACAGTTCAATAAACAAGTAATTATGAACAGGTAACTTACAATTCAGACTAATTTGGCTGCTTTCTGTATTTCGTTTCTGCTACAGAAAAAAATTTGAAATAAACTTTTGTATAATTTAAAATACATGGGCGTTTAGAAGTGACAGTTTGTTTCAGATTCTCTCAACTTGAAAAATGAGTATTCCTAAAAGAACTGGATTCTGTCAGAACAGTGGTATCTGGAATATTTATCCAAAAATGGAAACAATTTAAATTTTAACAGGAACAAACAAAAACGTAATCAAACTATCTGAACAGAAACACTTATTTGAAATTACCATTAATTGGTTAACTTAACATTATTTTTATTAAGATATTTTTGATGAAATCTGAGAGCTGTCTCACTCCTTCATACTAGTCCATAGGCTTCTTGAGGGATTGAAACTTGACGGCCTCGGGGTCAATCTTAACTATCAAGCGACGAGAACACTTTTTGTGTGCAAAAACATACATAAATAACGACTTTATTTCAACTATTTCCTTCTCTTTGGGCCTCTAGTCAATTAAACATGTTGGATCACTATTGGCTGACGCTGGTCATGTGTGTGATGCGTGTGACATACAACAACAGATTGCCCAGAGAGAAGGAAATGGATAGCTGAAAAAAAGTTGTTATTTTTGTTTTGTTTTTTGTTTTTTGCACAAAAAGTGTCCCGTCGTTCGATAAACTTGACCCAATGTCACTTGGACTATTTTAACGATGTCTTTAATAACTTTTCAAGGCTGGCAAGTTTCAATCCCTCAAGAAGCCTATGGATTAGTATGCAGGAGTGATCCAGCTCTCAGATTTCATCAAAAATGTCTTCATTCGTGTTCTGAAGATGAACGAAGGTCTTACGGGGTTGGAACAACATGAGGGTGAGTAAATACTGACAGAATTTTCATTTTTGGGTGAACTATCCCATTAATTTGCCAGTCAACCAATCTTCAAAAAGTACGGCAAATGCAAATGTTATGTTGACACATTCAACCTGAGTGAATGCAAGTAGCAAGGCAGTGTGCTGACATTAGTTGTTGGTTTGCAGAAATTTATCCGATGATATGTTACCATGGTGTTTTGAAACCAGTCAAAAAAGCAGGTTAGTGTAGAACCGCTAATATTAAACAAATAAATAAAAATGCAGGGATATTTTTTTAAATGACACCATGTTGTCAAAGTTAGTATTGTGACTATGCATGGTCAGACACGTGTCGTTATATTGTTAATATTTTTCCAAAATCAAGCTCAAATGGTGTTGACAAGGTTTTTATCCAGCGAATGTCAGAGATTTGTGTTTTGTCAATCATTAGAATGTTCACATCTGAGGCAGTAAATGCATCGCATTAAAGGGTTATTTAACCCAAAAATGAAAATTCTGTCAATAATTGCTCACCCTCATGTTGTTCCAACCCTTTAAGACTTTTGTTCATCTTCGGAACACGAATTAAGATATTTTTGATGAAATCTGAGAGCTGTCTCACTCCTTCATAGGCTGCTAGGTAATTGAATCTGCCGGCCCAGAAAAGTTAGTAAAGACATTGTTAAAATAGTTCAAGTGACTACAGTGCTAAACCTTAAGGTTATCGAGCGACGAGAATACTTTTTGTGTGCAAAATATGAATATAGTGTCATGGGCTATATTTTTTTTTTTCAAAAGATCGCATAGCACGCGTTTACAAGCCAGCGTCTTTATAGTAACGTTAGTCTATCGGCTACTGTTTTACATAATGGATATGTTAATTCAATTCAATGTTTGTCGGTAGATAATAGCTATGTTGTCAATATTATAATATCAAGCTACCATAGATGAATCTGCAAATTTGAAATTTGCATCTGCACTTTCACCAGAAAAATAAGTAACAAACATGACTATCAGCCTGCAGACATAGGATAGTTATCTTGACCGTTAGTTTGTTCGTCTAATCATGTATTACTTGCAAGAATAGCCCCTACCAAACTCAGTAATCACTATACTTTCACGTCTCGAGCTGGCGCGAGCTGCCCACCCCGGCTCTACAGGGATACTTGAGTGTGTTAAGCGCCCTCAAAAGAAAGCAATGCAGTCTACATTGAATGCAGCGAGGGGCGAAGCTACACAACACATTCCCAACAGTAAACTGATCACCCGCGTGCTCTGTTTCTGACGCAATTCAAATTTGGTTTTACTTGCTGCTTCAGCCATAACAACATACAGAGGGTTAAAAAAAAACGCTCGTTGGGCTCGGAATTTGAGGAAGTGGGGGAAGTGATGTATGCCATAAAGCAGTCGAATTTCCTACCCGCTCCCCAAAGTTACAAAGTGCCAGTAAAAGCGATACAGACCATTTCAGACTATGGCAGACCTGTCATTCAACCTATTGTAAGTCGATGTCCCATCGCAAGGGTTTTGGTAAAATATTATAAAGGTTGAAAAACCAACATAGTGCTGATTTCACAATATTCCTGTTATAAGCTTTTAAAATTCTCACAACCCCAAACTTTTTAATGGTAGTGTACACTTAGAAAGAGAGCAAGAGAGAAAGGAGATGTGCATCACACTGGTTAGTGCCAGGCCTTGAGCTTTAAATATCTCGTCTGGATTAATTATGCATTTCACCTCGCAAAGACTACAAAGGAAATATATCACCTGCTGGCACTACACATAAACACGAAACACTCATGCAGCCTCGTACTAGTGAGATGCATGTGTGTGTCTTCATTAAGTGCAGTGATCAGGATCATAACTCTTACACAAAAGCAACTGTTCAATTAAACACATGCATACTGTTAACAGCAGGTCCTGCTCTATTGAATGTAAAAGACCCTGAACTTGATCAATGGGATCTCACCTGTTCACCTGCAATCTTAATGCGTCTATATGACGCGTACAAATATGTCACTTGTATCCCCTGTGTCACTTGGCACCTCAATAACAGTCTCCTAGCAGGAGGTGATGTGTGCTGTGTATTCTTTTTGACATTGCCCACCAAAAAATATACAAAAAATGTATATTTCATATAATATATAATATAAATCCAAAAAATTACTGTTTTTGAATGAATATATGCAGCCTTGGTGAGCATAAGAAGCTCCTTTCAAACAAACAAAAAAACCAACCCAACTTCAGAATCAGTAAACAAAAATTCATAAAATCTTTAAGATACTTTTCTTAGTCACTTGCTCATTTCTCATTTCTGCTCGTTTCCTGTTTGTTATCAGACTGCACACACATACTAGCTGCCCAAATATAATTTTAATTTCGTTACATCATTAAATACTTTAAATAGTTTAAATGATTAAAAAAAACTTTAATCAAAAATATTTTAATATTTTGGGGAAACTAGCCAAGATGGTACATTTTAACATTCCAAATTTCTCGTCATTTATAATTTATTATTTTTTCCAAAACAGAGGGCCTGCCCTGTATGCAGCAGTTGCCTTTCATTGAAAGGTTGAACAAAATTTTTGCAATGATTAATATCTACCCAAGAACTCTTTAGGAACAGTCACAAATGAAAAACAACAACGACATGGTTTAAAGCGATTGGCTTTTTCGATTGAAGCTCTGTATTCCTGACAGCTTGAAACATAAATCTCAGCTCAGATTAGAGAAGTGGTTATCAACAATAGAGCTTCTGCAAACTTCCAATAGAGCTGACTTAAATGGAATGAACTGTTGTTATTTTCTAAATTCTGTGTTTCTGTTAATGAAAAAGCAGCTTTGTCAAAATTTTATAAGACATTCTAGAAACATCTTAGCCTATGGGGGGTGGGTTGTCTTTGAATATTGTGTTGGACAACAGGGTCAAAAATGTTGTTACAGGTGCATTATGGAACAGGGGCTCTGAACACTTCAACCATCTACACTCTCAGAAAAAAAGGTACAAAAGCTGTCACTGAGGCTATACCTTTTCAAAAGGTACACTTTTGTACCCAAAGGCTGCATATTGGTGGTGGTACATATTAGCACCTAAAATGTACATATTAGCACCTAAAATGTACACATTAGCACCTAAAATGTACACGTTGGGACCTAAAATGGACATATTAGCTCTTGAAATGGACATTAGCACCTAAAATGTACATATCAGCACCTAAAATGTACATATTAACACTTAAAATGTACATATCAGCACCTAAAATGTACATATTAGCACCTAAATGTACATACCAGCACCTAAAATGTACACATTAGCACCTAAAATGTACACATTAGCACCTAAAATGTACACATTAGCACCTAAAATGTACATATTGGGACCTAAAATGGACATATTAGCTCTTGAAATGGACATTAGCACCTAAAATGTACATATTGGGACCTAAAATGGACATATTAGCTCTTGAAATGGACATTAGCACCTAAAATGTACATATCAGCACCTAAAATGTACATATTAACACTTAAAATGTACATATTAGCACCTAAAATGTACATATTAGCCCCTAAAATGGACAAAAGTTTACCTTTTGAAAAGGTACAGCCCCAGTGACAGCTTTTGTACCTTTTTTCAGAGTGTGTATAGGCTAGGAAGGGCCTCTTGTTTCCCCAGCAGTCGACTGCACATCTGGATGCACCGTATTCTACACAAGGTCGAGTAATATGGAAATTCCTCCTCTCCAACTGCTCTTAGTCCCTTGACAGCAGACTGTCACAAGAACAGCAGGGGGATGGAAAGATCTGAGCAAGAAATGCATGCACACACTCAAAAAGGACAAACATGAATGTGATTAATATGTGGAGCTTTCCACATATACACACCCTTACTCCAATGTCTTAGATGATTCCCAGGTGAACAGAGGGCTTACAATTTCAAACAATAACAGCAGCAGAATCCTGTACACACACACACACACAAAGAACACTACACATGCATGTGTACCAGACAATAACAGCAGCATTTTCAGATCGGCAAACGCTGCGTGATTCTTCTTTGATTATTTATTCATTGCTGAAATGGGGAAAAAAACCTGAAACATAAGCTTCATTTCCAAAGGGAAAAGAGCGGAGGATGAGTGAGCGAGAAAGCAAGACAGGTGTTTGAAGGAAGCGAGACTCGATGAGCAACACCGAGCCAAAAAAAACAACAACCCCAAAACATATACAGGAACATGTTGCGGCACCACATGTGGAATCACACACGGTGTATGCTGTTGTGTGGGCACTAACCCTGGAGAGAAAGCAGATGCTAGCATAGCCTAACGTTCCAATGAGAGATAGGGGAAATCATGTTGAGCATAGCAATAGTGGATGTTTTATTATTATTATATCTATGAAACATTTACAAATTCTGGACATGACGAAAAAAGACTGAGGTGCAGAGATAATTTGAGCAGTTACCTTGCCTACTGGCCTTGAAAAGCACATGAGATAAAACACGCTTGAGAGAGAGAGAGAGAGCTAGCGGGGGGCTCGGTCAAGGTTTTTGATTGCATTCAGGGAGAGTCACGGCAAATGAAAACAATTGTGGCGCGGCTGCCTTCATTAGCGCATACAGAGAGCTTTTCATACTAATTCCACTTAAACCCTAATGAGCATCTCACTGAGTTTTAATGAGAGACGGTCGGGCAGGACGAGATACTCGGGCAGTCACTGCCCTCCAGAAACGGTCTACTGGGGTCACTGGAAAAACAAATTGCAATCTAATAAACTCAAAGGCAAGCACAAGCCAACTAGATGCTCATTGCGTTCAGACCTTCCAGGATCTCGAAAATTCTGGAAACTGCTGCGGGAGGAGAATTAAATTAAATAAGAGAGTCATTTTACAAATGTTTATTCTTCCCTAATATACTATAAAATGCAAAAAGATAAGGAACTGGGATTCTGGGTTGTTAAAAAGTGCTATAAACAATATTAGCCATTCTGGAACTTTTCACCAACTAATAAATTAGAGACAACCTCTTGTTCCCAAACCCGGCCTGCTAAAATACCATCACACTGTTGAGAATACACTGTAATACGGATGGAGAGAAGGTTTTCACATGAAAACCTAACAACTGCTTATGAAGCTCAATATGGTACTTAACTTAAATGATCCGCTTCAGCTACCATGATCTCAACTTCCAGCTCGGCAAATATGGAACATCCAAAATGATCGACAGGAAGAAACTGTCTTAGTTTGAATGGATGAACGAAATATCGATGAACAGATGGATACTGTAAAACTTAAAATAATAGCCAGGGCTTTTATTTTCCCAAATCGTCAAACTGCAGCGGCTTGTATTTTTGAGAGGCGTCTATATGAGACCGGCCTTCATAATTTAGTTTTGCAATGTTGTTCATTGAGTCTCTAAAAAACTCCAAATGCTCCACGTGAAACTGCAGTCTTCCAACCTTTTACTATTGTGCCAATTGATTTGATTATGCGCGAGGGACAGAAAGAGCAAGATAGCGCTCGTGTCGTTCTCTCTTCGTTATGCGCCCTGTGACTCACCGATTAAAATAGGTTTTGGCAGGACAAAAATCTGCTTTGGCAGCCGCCAAAAAGCGGACGATCTGACGGTTTTAGAAGATCAACACCCCAAAACGGCCTGTACTTGAGACCGGCTTTTATCTGCAGCCACACCAGGTGTGTAAAAGAGACAGGCGTCTATTTGGGACTCGGCTATTATTTGAAGTTTTACGGTACATCAAAATTCATTACCTAAGCGATATACAAATTACATCAACAATAAAAAATTAAGTTCAGTCAGGACCACTTTGAGAATGAAATGTATTGACAATCTTTGGGTTTGGCGAGAGGCTTAGGGTCTAAGGTGCTCAAGCTGCATTCTAGACAGCTTGAGATGCATCCTTCAGACACAAATCCCCCAAGCCTTTTAATAACCAAATGTTTCTTCGCATATGTTTACAGACAGGGTTTCTATACAGAATCCACTGCTCTATTATGAACATGCTAGGAGGTGAAGGGGTGGAGGTGGGTGTAAATGTCTGTGCGAAAGACGGCTGAGCATTCGAGTTTAATTACTATAGTTGATTAGAGTAGGTAAAGCAACAAATAAAAGAAGGCTTTTATTAACCCCCGCCGAGCTGTGTGGAGCACTTTTATCATGGACGGATGCACTTTTATGGACTTCAAAACAAAAATGGCCATTCACTACAATTATAAAGCTGGGAAGAGCCAGGACCTTTTTTTAATATAACTCTGATTGTATCTGTCTGAAAGAAGAATGTCATAAACACCTATAATGTCTTGATGGTGAATAAATCATGGGGTAAATTTCATTTTTTGGTGATTTATATCTTTAAGTATAGCACCTTTAAGAATAATATTGTGTAATTTGTAAATTCCCATCCTGGGTTTTATGTGACGGTGATGGTGAAGGTTAAGTAACAGTAGTTACATTTGTATTTGTACCTTTCCTACAGTAATGACAGACAGTAGATATGGTCCTGTGAACAGGCATGACCCCTCTGGAATGAACTGTCCAGACAGAACCACATCCATTCATTTATGAGCAGCATATCGTAAAACCAAGGCTCCATCAAAGACTGATCCAATTGTAGCACTATTCTAGAGAATGTTATAGACCATCTGCTGTACATTTCAGTCCATATAAGGGACCGTTATGTCTAAAAAAATAAATAAATAAAAAAAACATAAGAATGGAGCACAGCTCAGCAGGGATGTGATTGTGCAAGTGGAAAAAAAGCAGGGCATTTTTTTAAGACCCAGCATAAAGCACTTTTTACTTTTTAAACACCTAAATCAGCCATTTACTGCATTAACTACCAGGTGAGTGACACACATGAAATATATTTAACAGCTATAATTTATTTCTGGTAATACAAAACATGACGCATGAACTTATCTTGGGGAAAATGTAAGGGTGATAAATGTTCTGTAGTTCTGCAAAGAAAACAAGTAACTGGGTATCTCATTCAGTAAATAAAATTCCACTCAAACTTCTATAATAGGAATAGGAAATATATAATGTTTTTTTTTTTTTTTTTTTTTTGGTAAACTGCACATCATATTCTGGCAACACAATAAACAACCTAAGAACCATTTATGAATTATATGAATGCTTTTTACTAATTAAAAAATAAAGACTATACAATCTTACCAGTATGAAGAATAAATTAAATTAACTGGAATAAATTGTACACAAAAAGGGAGCAGAGAATGTGATCGATCGAGCTTTGCATGCTCTTTATACGCATAAATGGTCTTTTACGTATAAATGACCTTTTACGTGCATCCAATAAGCAATTTAATGCCGTAGGCTACATTTGATACGCACTTTTTTTGCCTACCAGATGCACATATTACTTTTGTGTATAAAGAGCAAGCCTAATATATGCACACCATGCAATAGGCCTAGATACGCAGTGCCAGGAACGATTGTGAGGCTGTCCATAACGGGTCTAGAGCGAGTTAAAGCACGCACAAAACTCGTGTAAAAAAAAAAAAAAAAATCACAAAAACGTGCAACATGAATTTCTTACATCGAATTTGCACTTTGTTGTTTATGATGGAAGTCAGAAGAATTCAGTCTCAGCGCACTGAACAAAACTATTTGTTTCTCCGATGACTAATTTGAACGCTCTGCTCATAAACTCAACGGAAACGTGTGCGAATGGTTAAAACGCTGCAAAACAAAATCTGATGGAAATGCCGTAGACGGATGGATCGAATGAACGTTAAGTATTGTAGTTTGTTTAACTAAATTTATCACTTAAACATTCTATTATGTAAATATTTTGAAACAAATTACAATGACTTTCCCAAAACTTCCATACACCCCCCACCACCCCCAATTTTATTTTTATTATTGATCCGCATGATTCTCGTGTTTTTGTGGAAACTGCTACATTTTGAGGTTCTTTGAGGAATAGAAATCGAAAAAGAAAAGCATTTATATGAACTATAAATCTTTTGTAACAACGTAAATGGTCACTTCAGATCGAATTTATTCACATAAAAAAAATCTCAAATAACCCCAAACTTCTGAACAGAAGTTTCTCTATAAATCAAATCAAGGTAGGCATTTTAACCAAATAAATATTTTTTATTGCAAACTTACAATATGACAATTAGCAGATTCTCTCTTAAAAAAGGGAGTGGATGCTACAAGCACTGAGCTTAATAGCAAATGAACACTAAATTAACAATTCTATTAAAATAATTTAATCAGTCGGCCAAGGCTGTTTATTTGTTATAACCGATACTTGAGGTTGGTACCAAAGGCTGGTATCGTACCAAGGCCAAAATATTGGTATCAATCCAACCCTACAGCAGACAGATGGAGCGATAGCTACAGCCAACTGAATTTACTTCAGTTGGCTGTATTACATCACGTCAGCCTGGCAAACACACAAACATCTCTGAATGTTTTTATGCAGCAAAACAAACCATCATACATAACGAGATGTTCACCTTTCTCTCGTGCTGGCAGGATGTTGTCTGAAGGTTGTTTTAAGTGGCAGACATGCTATAAATGGCTACATTGTTTCACACATGAAGCCAGACTGCCATTTTAATCGGTCTACATTGACCTGGGGTCAGTGCTGGTTTCTCTTTCTGGTTCTTCCTTTTTCACACTCCCTAAAACACACAGTGCCCTGGCGATCTCAACATGTGGCTCACAGACTATGGATCAGGAGAGGTCATAGTGGGGGGCACGACAAAAGCGACACAGTCGCACACACGTAGTAGTGGAGGTTCAGGAAAGGCTATGAATATCATTGTAAGGTCCTCGCTTGGCTGACTTTAACATAAGCCAGCAAGCACCTTTGATGGCAAAGGAAATATGTATGGAGATTAACTCACAACGACAGACAAATGAAGGTTGTCGAAGGGGAAAATATGCATCAGATGCCACAAGGCAGGCACCCCTGTTCCCCGCAGGAGCGTTTAAGAGACGTGCACGGCATCTCATTCAGCCATTCAGGGATGACCAAATTAAGGTTTGATAGATGGATAGCTGTGGAATGATGTTTGCACTCAACAGAGAAAAACCAAAGGCAGCATACTTGTCTTACTCTTAAAGGTGCAGTGTGTCATTTCTGAGCCGCTAGCACCTGAGCAATGTATATGTATAATGTATACATATATAGATATATACATACATATCTATATATGTATATGTGTAATATACAAACATATCTATACATATCTATCTATCTATCTATCTATCTATCTATCTATCTATCTATCTATCTATCTATCTATCTATCTATCCATCCATCTAATTTATCATCTGTCCACATCATCAAATCTGGTTTTCTGGTCTGATTCTCCAGACACAAGTTAAACCTGCAAAGGCTTATTATTATTATTATTATTATTAAAAAAACACAACTAATCTTCACAGGTTCCCTATTAGCATTGGGTTTAAATCCAAAATACTGCCAAATAGGTAATTTTATATTTTGCGACCAAATCTTCCGCCATCCGATAAATGAAATCTGACTCCTACTACTGATCCGTGCAGCGACTTTCTTTCGGCTTACACTGCATTGAACAGACCTGTTCAGCTCTAAATTATTTTTTTATTAATATAAAACAATCAAAACACCGGTAACAGACTATCGCAGCAAGCCTAAACATGAGATATTACTAATATTAAAAAGCCAATTAAATTAAAGACGGACATCCTACTAACCATTTGTGAGTCAGTTTGAAAACCTCAGGGCTAAGGTATCGATTTAGTATTCATACAGTATGAACCTCTGGTACCTTGGTTTCAAAGACAAAGTTAATCTCAATCCAGTCTGACAGCAGAAAGAGGAACATTCACTACAGCAAACTGAAGGTAGTTTGTTCTGTGTTAGCACACTGGTTTTGTGTATGGAGGTTCACACATGAGCTGTCACATATGGCCACAGGCACCAGCCCCAAAGGAACAAAGGTGCTGAACTGCCCTGTCAGGATCTTTCCCTCCATTCCTTCATCTATCACACTTTTGCCTTCATCTCATCCCTCTCCCTCCGGGAAAGGTGCGAGACTGCTCTAGAACAGGAGGTGCCCCTGCAGTGTTAACTCAGTCTCTATTAATGCTTAGTCGTCTTCCAGGAGTTACAAAGACAGTGAATATTTTTGACTCAGTGGAGCAGAAAGCGGAGAGATTGCAGCTGGACTTCCAAAGGCCACTGCATTTTTCAATCTTCTCCAATGTGACCCAAAATTCAAACAACATACCACCACAAAGAGTTGAGACAGATGGAAAGAAAGTAGTGGATTAGCAGCTTGTGAGGCCAAAAAGTTGCAGGTTGGTTCTGAAGCATGCAAATCTTAAATGCAAATAACAAAATTCAACTAGTCATAAAATCATGCACCGCTAGGACAGCAAAATATATAACATAAAAAAGAGGGAGAAAACCATCTATCTATCCATCTATCTATCTCTATGTGTGTGTAAGTGTGGCATGTTGATAGGCATGTTGCCAATCTGTGTGTGAATTTGTCCATTCAAGAGCAAGACTTTAAAAAGAAATCAATATTTGGAAGCTGTCTGACAAGGCTTTCCCTGTGCATGCTTTAGATGAGTGCACACACAAATTTTCTCACAGCACGCAAGTTGAGTTCAACTTGCGCTTGAATGTTTAAATTGACAAGGCTTAAATTAACGATAGCATCATGTGCTGTTCAGGTCTCACCTGACCTGGGTAACCTGGGTGATGACGAGGAAATGACTGGTCATATTAGAACAAACAGCACTCGCATTGAACCCAGTTTAGGGGAAGCCAGAATGCGTATCGACAAAAACATACATTAGCCTAACTATTTTCAACAAACCACATTATAGATGCGTTGTCAGATTTAAGATGAACTGTGGGTGGATAAAAAACAATCGCGATTGGACTCACACAGCAGCAATCGTGTCCAGGTAAAAAGCACCCTAAGACAACCTATAATCTAGTTTTGCATACACCTATAGAGGCACGTGTGCAGGACAAGAAAGCATGAAGAATAAGGAGCCATAAAGAGAGAGGTAGTAAGAGTGCGAGAGACACTACTGAATAAAAAGAAACACCACTGCCCTCTCTGTGACTTTCTCCACTCTCACTCGGGGCCAACCAGCCTCGCACTACCACCTGTCAATCAAGTACCACCATTGTGCTCTCTGACTGCTAGATGACAATAATACACATTCCCAAAAGCCTGCCTCACACACTTTTTTTTCTCTCACACTCGACTGCCAATTTCATATCCCTTTTTTCCCTGCGTTTGTTTTCTACGTTACAAACCCAGATGACCCCAAACTGCGCTTCAGGGGAGGGGAAAGGTGTGTGTGACTGCGAGTGGTTATGAAGTGTAGCTCGAAGGAAAGAAAGGTGCCTGGAGTGAGAGGATCATTACACAAGTACAAATGTAAGATGCCTGTTCATGTTTTTTTTTCTTATGCTGCAGAGTTGTGAATGTGCACTGTCGACTAGGTGAAAAAATAAAATTACTGCTGCTGTGGCTATTTCAGCACATCTATGTAGTGTTTGCTTGTTTGCTCAAGCCTGCAATATCTGCTACTCTACGTGTCCACTGGCGCAGAAGGAACCCGCTCGATACCGCTCAGAGCACCAGAGATCAGACACTTGGGGGTTTGTCTGTAAAATGAACAGCAGTGTGGTCATTTCCATGTGGGCAATTGCGTATATATATATATATATATATATATATATGCGAAAGACTATAGCTCGAAAAATGCAATATTAATTTCTGAATGCCAAAAGTATGTGGCGCGTGTATGTGGCAATTTAATACATTTTTATTATGCTATTCTTTTGACAATCATAATTTAGAATACATCATAAACACGCACAATAATGCATCATGTACAGACAAACACAACACAGGTCAAAAGTTTAGGGTCAATAAGATTTCAATTTTCCATTTTAGGAAGCAATGTAACACACCTTTTGTCAACTCAAACTCATTCTAGCCACAAAGAGAACAGATCAAACTGATTTTGCTGTGGTACCGAAATTGGCACTGAGAAGAATCATAAAATTTTAATGGTATCGGTACAGACTACTGGAATTTTGGTACTGTGACATCCCTACCACCATGTACCCATCCTCTGATGGCTACTTCCAGCAGGATAATGTACCATGTCACAAAGCTCGAATCATTTCAAATTAGTTTCTTGAACATGACACTGAGTTCACTGTACTAAAATGGCCCCCACACAGATCTCAACCCATAGAGCATTTTTGGGATGTGGTGGAACGGGAGCTTCGTGCCCTGGATCCCTCAAATCTCCATCAACTGCAAGCTATCCTATCAATATGGTCCAACATTTCTAAAGAATGCTTTCAGCACCTTGTTGAATCAATGCCACGTAGAATTAAGGCAGTTCTGAAGCCGAAAGAGGGTCAAACACAGCATTAGTATGGTGTTCCTAATAATCCTTTAGGTGAGTGTATGTGGGCCTCAGTCAGACAGCTCTCAGATTTAATAAAAAAATATCTTAATTTGTGTTCCGAAGACGAACGAAAGTCTTACGGGGTTGCTACGACATGAGGATGAGTAATCATTTTTGGGTGAACTAACCCTTTAAAATGATTAAAAAAAACACATTTGTCATTAAAAGGTAATGGCTCCAGTCTATTTGGTAAGTAATGAGGTTGAATACCTTCTCAAAAACTGCTGGCTTGTTCCCTTTATCGGTGTCCTTTTCCCTCTTCTTCTCCTCCTTTTTCTTCTCTCTCTCTTTCTGTGTCAGAATAAGGAATAGAAAATATAGTGTGTCAGGATAAACTACACTCAGAGTCAGGACATAGACACAAATACACCACGCATACACACACACGAAATTGAACATGGAGGAAAAAGTTGAGTCAGCCACAAGTCTGAGGTGCCTTTAGGGCACAAGGCTTATTTTGCCTTGAGGCCTGTACTTTGACAGCTTAAATATGGCTAACAAAACTTAAAACACACACGCTATACATTTCAGTTTCTACAACTGTGAGAACATCACAGAAAAACTTTGTTATTTTGACAGAGATGACCTTCACAGTGTCATTTTCACCACATCTCAATATATGTGATGTTTTTGACCATATTTTTGACGTTGGAAGAGTATGCACTTTGGTATGCACAGTAGGACTTTAAGCTCGCAATTTGGCCCGAACTCAGCGTACTACTCCCAATATTCCTGGCTGGGATAGAAACCAGCCGAGAGTGAGTTGGGGTGGCGGAGGGATGCTGGGAAACTACTGTAAATATTCGACATACATAGGTTCGACATACTATTTTTGCAATCGGACAAAATGCAATGATTGGATGACATTTATTTGGTCCTGAGATATCTACAGAAGACATTTGTACATTTATATATATATATATAGACCACTTCTATTACTGATTGCTATCAGGATGTGAAGAGAGATTCAACCAGTATAACAAAAAGTGTTTAAGAAAAACATTGTCTGAAAATTGTTATTATAAATAATTGTAATAATATAGAGTCAAATAAAAAATTTATTTAAATATCTAAGTTTTTAACATGTTCACAAAGAAAATTAGCATTATTAGCATTTTGTGATTAAGAGATAACATGTATACATACATACAGACAACATTTTTTTTTTTTTTTTTTCAAATTCTGGAAAAAAAGTGCCTGGGGGTTGAAGAAACACCCATATACAGTTTTGCAATAGCTTAAAGTGCATCGTTTAAAACTCCCAACACTATGTTGTAGCCAAACAATCGCATCATAAAGGCTTGGCCTTGATATCGAGCCATCAGCCCTCCTTTTCTCTCAGCACAAATCAATTGCTGCTGCAAAAAACGCTGAGCGAGAGGCTGGTTCAGGTGTGGGAGTAAAGGATCAGAGTGGGTTTTCTGCAGTCGTGGTGGTGTCTGACTGGCACTATGATTACCAGCAGAAGGAACAAATGGAGAACAGGCCTAAAGGAGAGGTGCGGATTGGCCGTTTGGAGCTCTTTATGGGCCCATTGATTATTCTATTTCCCCTCTGCATGCTGCCAGAGCTGTGCTATCGATTCCTTTCCACAGCAGAGCACAGAGGCATCTGACTCCCCACACACACACAAATACAACCACAGCACTTTTTAACAATGGATGTGAACCCGTCAGTGTGATTTCTATAGGTTCTTTCATCTTCCCCTTTGTTTGGTTTAAATAATCGTTCTTACAGGCTGTTATATAATCTGTTGCTAACTTGTCAATAGTCATAAGGTTCTAGTTGAGCAATTACATCCGCTTTACATGCTCCATTTTACAAATAGATTATGTATTGGAAATTGTAGCAGTAGGAAATTAAATAGAACTGGTATATATTATTTTTTTTATTATTTTTTCTTAGATATTATAATATTGCTTACAATTATACAATAATAGTTATTATAATTTTACAATAATTGTTATAGTTTACATATAATATATATTATTTAGAATAATAATAATGGCCGCCAACATATTTTGGTGCTTCTACGCTGTTGGCAAACTATCTTAACCAAATGTTGTCCGACCAACTTGACCAGCTAAGACATTATCATAGACATTGATTCTGTGATTAACAGCACAAAAAGGGCTGTCCCAATTCGCATACTACTTTGTTGGTGATGTGTAAGTGTATTCAGAGGTTGTAATAAAGATAGTTTTGTGATTAAATATACCTCAAATAATTGCATCTAGATACAGCATATCAAAGAGGCCAGAAACCAATAGGTCTTAGTACGTACTAACAACATCGATTTTTCTAGTTCAGTTTCTTCCAGTTAAATGTGTCAAGTTAGTGTATATAGATGGATTCGAAGCTAACAGAAAGGGACTTTGTATTTAGGTTTTATGGAAGTACACTTAAAAAATGTGGCAGAAAAAGTACTACAATTGGACATGTTTGAAATTTTTCCAACATAATATAATTTGGAATGTAATAATTCTAAACTTGCAAACTATTTAGGATGGAAAGCATGCGAATTGGGAAGCAGGCGGAATGCATAGCACAAGCATCAGTGATCTGCACAGCACAAAGCACAAGACTACAGTACCTCCAGTTTACTTTTCTCAGCTGCTTGCGAAGGAGGAGGCGATACTGAGGGCAAAGCAGCATCAGAGGACTTCTGCAGGAGCAGAGGAGAAAAAAAGAAGACGAGAGGGTAAAAGAAAGCAATTGAAAGAAAATGAGAGAGAGAGAGAGTGATAAAGAGGGGAAGTGGAATAAAAAGAGCAGAGAGAGAAAGAGAGATCTGAATTAATAGCCTGCAGCAATCACTATACAGTGAATAATTATTCAGTCTGTGGGAGACTTGGAAAAGTAAAATTTACACATGCACACACACACACTCAAACCAGTAGAACTTCTGTGCAAGAAAAAAATATTTCATCATCATTAAAACAACAGTCACTCGTAAAGGAAAACTGCTTCAAATATTAAGAGTTGTTTTCAGAGAATATATCTTGAGAATTAAGTTGTAGTTTACCCACTGGCATTATTTTCACACGTAAACCTCAAAAAGATTTATGCTTAAAAAGCAAAAAAAAAAAAAAAGCCAAAGGGCTAAGAACTTAGTTCACAATATATCGTATGCAGTTTTACTTCTCAAGTGAATTTGTTAAGGACGTTTAGATATTTTAAACGTAGGTACAAAAATAGGTTGCAGAAATATACAAAACAGGAAAAGCATCCACGTATCTAGATCTAGTTGTATAAGCAGTCACATCGATCATCAAGGACACATTGTTGGTTAAAAATAGTCCAGACTTTTCCAGATGTTTCAACAGACTCCATAAATGAGCCCATCTGTCGAATCTGCAGTCAGTCTGTCAATCTGCATGGCCAAGACTTCCTCAAATCAATAGAATTAACTCACAAGTGTAGCCACTGCAAATAACCGCATCAATCAGATAAATGATGTTTGAAAAGTCTGCTCATATACGTTTACATGTATGTATCAAAAGCTCAGCCAAGTTCAATAATATGGATTTCTATTTTCAGTTTCATTAAGAATTGCAATGTCTGGGGTAGATCAGCATCGTTTGTAATATGACAAAATACCAAAAGTGCTTCAATTACTGCTTGTATTACAAAACTGCATGGCCTTACATTTCTATTTTATTTTCAAAAGAACAGAGCACAACTTGAACAGGGATATGAAACATTTAAAATCTCATTGACGCTGTTTAGTTATGAAAGCAAAAATCACAAAAAGGCATAGCAGCTGATGTTCAACAAGGTGAGTGAGAACTGCAATCCAGCAAATTCTGCCTTTTGACTTATAATTAAGTCATGTCTGACTCCTCTTTAGTGTTATATCGATTGCAATAGCAGGTGTGTATTCCTGAAGTATAAATACCGAAGGCTGAAAATACAGTTAGGCTCTAATTATGCACAAACTTATGATTAATGTTGTGTGGAATACTAAAAGACTACTACTAATTCTGCCAAGGTACCAACACACCAAGCAAAATAGTCAAATTATTGTTAGAAATAACATCCCTGATAATATCGAGATGTATAATTTGCCAATATCACACACCCCTACTCTCAACATGAATCCCTCTTTTTGTGAACTTCCACTGTGTGTATATAAACAAATGAACCTGCACAGCAACATGCTCCAATATGTAGAAATACAGGCTTGAGCCACCTGGCAAAAACAAAAAACAAAAAAACAAAAAACGTCACAGAAAATTTGAAGTCAAACCACTTAAAAATTAAAATCACCCTCATGTCCATGTTTTCTTCATACAAAGCGCTTTTTTGGTAATTCAAGATCACATGCAATTACATCTTCCAAACATCGAATGATACTGATCAAGCTCTTGACACACACTTTCTTTTTGTTGTCTTCTCCCTTTTCCCTCACTGTGCCCCCTTTCATTCGCTCAGGGTAGTTTGTTTAGGGTAGTTGTTTCATTGACTCAGGGGCAGATAGATGGCCCTGCCCCTTCACACAAAGCCTCTTTATCTTGGGGGAAAAAGAGAGAAGGGGGAGATATGGATGGGTCAGGGCCATGGTTCTTACTCCAATCCCTACTAGACAGAGGGATGAAAAAAAAAGGAAGAGGGTGAAGTGGAAGAGTATTGATGGGATGTCTGATTCTATTCTGTGAACTGGTTCTTTCAGACAATTCGCTTCAATGTACTGGTTCAAAAAAAAAAAAATCGAATCACTGATTTACATAATCATGCAATGACATTTACATATATGCAATTCTATTATTAAAGCGAGAGAGAGAGTATATTTCCAAACGTTTCATTTGTTATACTTTATGCTTTTCAGCAAAAGATATCACAAACATATATTTTGCCCCCGTTATGAAACCCGAAGCAGACAGTTCTCAGTCGGATATGTCAGAAAGAATGAGTTAAGAAAAAAAAAAATAAAGCATTATAGGATCATAGTTCTGTATATATTGGATTGTTTTGAGTCTATGTGACTAGCAAGCATGTTCAGTCCAATTTGGTTCAACCAGTTTACTAAAAAAGAACCAGTTCAAAAGAATGATTCATTCAATGATTCATCACTAATATGGAAAAGAGCATGGGTGAGAAAATTAAAATCAAAACACTGAACGCGCTCTTCCAGCTAATTGAGTGTGGAGACCTATTGGTACAAAAATGCAAAAAAAAAACAAAAAAAAAAAACATTGCTCTCTAAGAATACTTTATTTGTTACAAAGATGAGATAAAGATTATACAAACGTTTCATCAGTATTTTTAAAAAAAAGTAATTTTATGAGAAAACATTTGAATAAAACAGAGAAAATAAATGCCAAAAGTTATGGTTATTTATTGGCAAGTTAGCCTAAGGGTTAATCACCTAATCAGAAAATAAACGATAGATTTATTGTGGGTGGGGGTAATACAGAACTACAAAAATCAAAAAGAAAATGATAGGTTAATTGACAGGAAAAAACATTCTGGAGTAGCATCCTAAAGGTTTTAAATCAATTTTAGGTTATTGATGCACACATTTTTTTGTATCATGTTTGACTTGTTTAAGCTCAACAGACAACATTTGTGGCATAATGTTGATTACAAATATTTTAAACGTTAGTCACTTTTTTAAAAGTATAACGTGTTTGGTTTACTGAACATCTCTGTGAAACATTACGTCAACGTAATGACTTCCCATGACCTTATACAATAAACCTAAGTACTATACAAGTAACCTAATTACTATACAAAAGTGACTACTTTACAGCTAAATGAATACATGTTTTAACACAAAAATGTATGCATATTTAACATACAAATTTAAAGTGTTTTTTTTTTTTAAATTAAGGTTCACATTTCTGCCATAACAGCATTCTAGGTGCTTCACAATAACCACATATGGTATTTAACATAATGCAACAAATGTCGTTAGTTGAGCTTAACCTGTATTAAACCCGGATTATTCCTTTGAAGCAAGTGACGTTGGGCGAGCGAGTTTTCAGGAAGAGGAAGGGACAAGATGGATGACTTTCCCTTTGTCCCACTATGGAAGTAGTGCTGTCATTAGCATACGTCCACAGAGCCCACGCTGAACAAGTAGGTCCATTACAGCTCAAGTTAACACAGAACTGTCCGGACCGGTTCATTACCTGCTGATGGATGCCCCTCATAATCTGCTTTTATTGGGTTAGCATCACACTATGCTCCACAGCAGCATGGGCCCATATTCATTAGAGAGCCATTAAATAATACCACACAATACTCTTCTTCTCTTCTCCCCCAATCCCTTTAATACCAGCGTGCCCGTCTGGGGAAATAAGGCCAGAACGGGAAGCAGGAGGAGATGAGAAGAGGCGGTCAATAAGCAGAGACAGCAAAGGGTGGAGAGAACCCATCTCCATCTAAACGCAGCCGAAGGCGAGAAGACTCCCATCCTCTCAAAGAAGTAACAGCATCGGTGTGAGGTCCAAAGGTCTCCAGCTTTCTAGCAGGGGAGTAATAGAAGGAGCGAACAGCTAAACGCCCCATAATGCAGTGCAAACGGCCAAGCAGGCCAGGTCACCTGGGGCTGAATAAGGCTTAGATGACTGCAGTGAGAAAAGAGACAGTGAGAAGTATGAGAATTGTCCAATCGCTGGGTGTGGAAGGCTGAATCTATTATTAGTCACGCTCTGGTATCTCACTCACACATTCACACAGACCGTTGCAGAGCTGAGCCTGTGATGTTCATATTCCTGTCGCCTTTTATATATTCCGTTCTTGATATTAAAAAAAATCCCACTGAGATTCTTCATTTTGCGCATTTTCCATGGCTTCGGAAACACTTGATCAAAATAATGGGGGAAAAAAGCATGTTTTGAAAACATCAAAACAAAACAAGGAAGTGCAGGACGCTTAATATCCTGGGACATTTATTTTCTGAGGTTCCGCTTCGCTGTTGGCTTCACACACACAATCATTTAAATGGTGCGAATCAGCAGGGAGGGAACATGACTTCAGCACGCTGACTGGAGATAAGGCTTTCAATAAGACACATTTATTCCCCATCTACTGCCACAGAAGAACACACAGAACTTTCATTACTGCCACGAGACAGGAAGACAAGGAGAAGGAAAGCGAGGGATGGTCCGTTAGACTCTCTTGAGCTTGTTTTAGTAATTGAAGAAAGGAAAGGCTGCAATATTGCATTCTCTCCGCCTGGGCTGGAAGCAAGCAACTATTGATTTCTTTTCTTTCTTTCTTCTTCTTTTTTTTTTCTAACTCCTCATCAGATGCCTCCATCTCAGGCTTAGAGTCAAAGGCACATGATGAGACTTAAATGACAGCACTGGGGCAAGTTGTTACCAAAGAGTGGTGAAACCCAGCAACAGAGCTGAGATAAAAAAAATAATAATAAAAAAAAAAACACTCAAAAGTAAAAAAAAAATGACAGCAATGACAATTATATTACATTATATAAATATTTCGATTTCAAATAAATGCTGTTCTTTTGAACTACTCTCTTCAAAAATCTTATAAAAAGTATCATGCTTTCCATGCTTTTTTTACATTGATAATAATAAGATTTCTGAAGGATCATGTGACGGAGAAATCAAAGTAGAAAATGTATTGTAAATTATAATAACATTTCACAGTATAACTGCTTTTACTGTATTTTTGATCAAAATAAACACAGCCTTGATACGCATAAGAGACTCAAACATTACTCAAACTATTAGAATAGCGCATGCAATTAATCAACTAGTATAACATAGCACAACAACTGACAGCATTAAAGGCTCAATTTATATTAACACTTGTCAGTGCTGTTTTCTTCCATTGTGTTTTAAGAAAGGCGGTCGTAAAGGCTTGGAATAAAATAAAGGTGAGTGAATAATGACAGAGTCTTAAGCTTTGTGTTGCTTAAACATTTACCTTCTATAACTGGTGACATGCAAATAACATGCATGATTGTAATGGCTTCAGTTACACCCTAGTCAAAGCCGGAACTTGTGCTTATAAACCAGGATATACTAATCTTCTGCATTGGCAAAGACAAACGCAGATGTATTAAAGGAAGTAACTCTTCTTTATATTTAAAACAGTCTCTTGGGATGGGACCCAGACTATTGCAGTACTTCAACAAAACCTTATATGAAAATTAGAAATGTTGCCATGGTTTTTCTCTCTAATATTAATACTATACTATCTTATATTATATTATATTGATATTTTGTTTAAGCAACATTTCAATTAACAAAAACAATTTAATGTTTAGTTAACATTAACAACACAAACCAAAAACAGTTTTTAAACATGAATACATTTTAAACACACAAAGAGCAAAGAAGTATTGAGCAATCATATCAAATAACAGTCCTTCACTTCACAATACTGTTCTCACTCAGCTTCTCATTCTCTCTTCTTCTTCACACACACACACACACACTGAGCAAAATGCCTTAAACTGATAACGAGTTGTTTTTAATCACTTATTTGCATTCAAAAGCCGTTGGCAGAGTGGGTGAACAAGGACGACCTGGAATCAGTCTTTCTTCAGGCAGTGCCTCAACTTTACAGTGCGGAGTACAACAAGCCACTTTTACATTTTAGTATTGAATTTTAATTCATTTAACTGTTTTTCTTTCTTCTCTCATCCTTTCTCAGACATGTATACAAGCAGCATCAGTCTCTATGTCAGGTTTATGACTCAATCAGCGGCTCGCATTGACCTCTGTTGAAATCTGATTGGCTTTCTATTTCGGCAGATAGGGGCTTTAATTGGCTGGCTCAGACGGGCCTGTCAGAGAGAGGCAGAGCTCTCCTTGGGTAGGCTTAGGTAGAAAGAGAACTGTAATTGGACAGGGCAGCCTTGCAGAGTTTGATCGAAAAGCTTTCACGCTGCAACCATGTTTCAGTCTCTCCTGATCCAAAGCAATCAGAAAAGGCCAAAAGGAGTCTGTTTGTTTAGATTGCTTAAGCTCCTCACGCATTATCATGAGACTGAAGTCTTGCACAGCACGCTAAGGATGGTCAATTACTATTCTTTGCGGCGTTCTTAAAGATTTGGTCAACACAGACAAAGAAAAGAGAGGAAATCACAGGCCATAATTCAACACGAGTGAGTGCTTTAATTTGCTGCCGGCTCCTGTCAATCAATTTACAGTGCGTAAAGCACAGCTGCAACCCACCAGCCTGTGTAATGTGAATTTGAGGCCTCAATGATCAGAACAACTGGCCACCAACATCAGGCCTTCAGTACATAAAATATAACTTAGAGTAAACTATAGTGCTGGCTCACTATACAATGTTACAATTTAAAATTCTGCAGTGCATCACAATATAAAAATCCCAACTTTGCTAAACGCAACCAAACCTGCAAGATCCGTTTCAGTATTTGTCTAGTACAATGCTTCAGAGAACTGCCACTATTTATATGAACTGATTCTTCATTCTTTAAACTGCAGGAAGGGATATAAATTCACACATGGATAAATAGATTAAATAAATAAATACAAAATATAGAAAATTTAAGATTATTAATCTATAGGAAGTGATATGAATTCACACATAAATTAAAAAATAAAAAAGCAAATAAGGATCTATCAATGCAATAATATAGGGGGACAAACACAATATATTAACATATTATGGTTTTGCCATAGTTCTAGTAAAAACTATTTTAAAGTGACCTAACTTTGCTGAGGATTTATGAATAATGTGGTCATGAACCTGAAAAAAAACATTGCTGTACACACACACACACACACACTCGTTTGATAGCAACAGTGAATGGGTGCAAGGTGATACTCACAATGGCTCCATTGACAGCGTTTTTATCGTAGTACTTCTTCCTCTCGTACTTGTCCCTGATGAAGAACTCCACAGTTCTGAAACATTGCTAAGGAAAATTCAAGCTTTATTGAAACTAACACAAATCATTTTAAACATCACAGCATTTAAAAACAAGTACCTCTGTAACCTGTAATCAAGAAACATGATGTCAGGTGATGTTGAAAAAACCCCATGAAATGGTTTGTCTCACATCTGATTGATGGGATATATCATACCTCATTTCTATATGTCCTCAAAGTATATCAACATAGGGCGAAAGCCACAAAACTTCCTTTTGTTGTGGTTTTTAAATCTCAGGTATGGCAAATCTCAGTTAGGCTAGAAATCTTAAGTTGGAATCTTGCACAGCTACAATGTAACCCCTGCAGTAAAGATGCTGGCCCTCTCGACTGGCTGTTATCTCTCCTCATCATTAAAGACACCAGAGCACCAACAGCTCACCTGAACCAAAAACTCAATACAACTATTTGAAAAAGAGAAACACTTCCTTTCACAGCAAACATACACACACAGATTGGGGCCAAACTGAAATCAAAACACACGCTCTCCGAATCTCACCCTTTGCTAACAGTGCCAATTTATACACTGACAGGTAAATGCAAAGAGTAGCAGTTCATGCAGCTTTACTGGATTTACAACTCTCATGAATCCCTTATCGCAATATAATAATGCATCGGATGAAATATGGACCAGGGTTAAGTCACAGGTGACAGGAAGAGAAAGATTGCAAGAAAGAAAGAAAAAAAGTGCGACAAAAGCCTTGCGAAAACCTTTAGTACAAAATATCAGGGGTACTCAACCTGCTGGTCCAAGAAGAATTTTAAGTGGTAGTACACCGAGTGACAAAAAAAAAAAAAAAGAGAGAGAGAGAGAGAAAAAAAACAACAATAATAAAGAGCTAAAATACATGACCCTTCAAAAGCTTGGAGTCGAAAAGTTTGTTCACCAAAGCTGCATTTATTTAATAAATAAAACAGCATTAATAGTATAATTTTAGCATCATTACTCCAGTGTTCACTTCAGTGTCACATTATCCTTCAGAAATCATTCTAAAATGCAGATTTGGTGCTCAAGAAACATTATCATCAATGTTGAAAACAGTTGTGATGATAAATATTTTTGGGAATTCAGTGACGATCCTAAAAAAACATTTTTAGGATGCTATGATGAAAGATAAAAAGAACAATCTACACTGGTTTGCATTATCCGTTCAGTTCAGTCTATATTTCACTCAGCGCGATGCGCGAGGGCTCGCACTCTTCAGACGCAATGACAGAGCTCGTGTTTTAAAGCAAAGCCCACACTGGCATTAATAATTCACTGAAAACGCAACACGAGTATAGCATACAAATTATTTTAACGTGTTAAGGAGCTTGAATTAATCGCATACATAAACATATTAACATCGACAGCCCTAATATATATAAATATATAGCAGTACTGCTTTAATTAACATGCAGAAAGCTTGCTGTGCTGTAGCTGTTAGCCAGTTTTACCCCATAAAACCATCTTGGAAAAGTTCCAAGCATCTTTACATAAATACCCTTTAAAGCACCTAAATTTAAAACGAGTGGAGACGCTTAGATTCAGTTCCATTCTGTTGCGCTACATCTACTGAACATAGCATAATATACGTTCCTGGAGATCTACCTTCCTGCAAAGTTCAGCTCAAACCCTAATCAAACACACCTGAATCAGCTAATTAAAATCCTAAGGAACACTTCATTATGCAGGGCTTCTTTAAAATGCAAGAGATGTTTCATCACGCTGAGATAGAACATGATGCAAACGTTACAGAGAAAAACCAGAGAGGAAAGATGATGCATAAAAAAATAGTGCTGGCAAAAATTTGTTATATGCAGTTAAACACACACACACACACAGAGAGAAAAATTAGAAAGAAAAAAAGAATCCACAAGCACACCAAATGAAGGTATCTCTGCAACAAAAGAGAAAGAACTTAAAATTTCCTCTCTCTGCCGATCTGACGTTTGTATTAACACAACCAACTTTTCCATTAGAGAGAGAGAAGCAGTGATAAGTGGGAAGTGAGAGAGGGTGAAAGAGTTCGATACCCCCACACTGGAGCACAAAAGATCCGCATTTCCATCTGAAGAAACCACACCTGTGATAAAGCAAATTCCATCAAAGCCAGTTTGTGGATGAAGCTCACCTCTGCTGTCCAGATTAATCCATTTTGACGGTTAAGAATATTGTACCTCATCGGTCAGCATACAAATGAAGCCATTTCCATAGCCACACCAAATGCAGGAGAGCTGATAACGGGCCACGGATGCCAGGGAAATTCAATTAGAGTTTCTGAAGGCGCCAATGAGGAGAATATGGAATTATCCTGGCCGCCACACACACCCAATTAGACTGATGGTGTGAAATAGGACGGAGGAGGATACCCGAGGCAAGAGAGATGAGGCGGAGGGATGAGAGACATGAAGAGACTTCCTATCGGGCCTCAGAGATGAGGAAGTTCCTGTTCAGTTCTGCTGTGTGTGAATGTGCTGAAAACAGCAGCTGTTTTCTCTTGAACTCTCAAGCCAAAGGTGTGAAGTCCCACAGGCTTTGCCAGCCAAACTCTCACACATCCACCAATATTAGAACAGGAATTCCCAACTGTGTTTTATATACATAACGTCACACAGCTGTTATATGTGTGTGTGTCTTTAAATTTTATCCCATTGTTACGCACAAAATTGAATAATGAATTCTAAAGTAGTGTATTGCACACTTCTGATTTAAATGTATTGCTATATACACAAAAGTGCAATAACACGTGGTTTGCAAAAACTTCCAACAAATAGCCTAATGTGCTTTTTACCAGCAGTATTCCCTTTACAAAGTAGAACTAAAATATTTCTTGTAAATCTCA
Source organism: Pimephales promelas (assembly GCF_988280905.1). Lineage (NCBI taxonomy): Eukaryota > Metazoa > Chordata > Actinopteri > Cypriniformes > Leuciscidae > Pimephales > Pimephales promelas. The sequence continues at coordinate 15,386,216 of NC_142779.1, forward strand.
ACTCAAAGAAGAAAATGAACCTTTGGTCTAATAAAACATCGGTACCTAGTCAATCGTTCTCTGAGATTTGTTTTCATGATAATCGAATGTAAAGAGTTTTATCTCTAAAAACTGTTTAGCGTATAATGCTAGTAATGGGGGCATTAAAAAAGTAAAAAGATATCGCTAGTTTATACCACTAAAAAGGCTCAAAATAGCCCCACACTAACACCGTAACATAATGAGGGTCCATACACGCAAAACGAAGCATTGAGAACTTTGTAAGTGTACAGACAGACCGTTTAATAAGAAGATACTTTATAAAGACAGTTCACTTCGTGTATACAGAAAGGAGCCATCTTATATATTCATATATAATAAAGCCATATATATATTCATGATACATGTATATACTTTGTGACAGAATTGAAGTTCTCTACAGTAAATTACACTGCTATATAATACATACATACTCTAAACCCTTCTCCATTGCTTACAAGAGAAAAGTTGCTAATGCTGGCTACAGAATCTGATAGTTTGTTTGAATTTAGCAGCAGCAAGAAAAGATTAGGATACGACACCACAAATTCAGCATAAACTCACAAATAAACAGTTCTTTGAATATTGCAAATCTGCAATTCGTCTTTTCTAGAGCCAAGAAAAGGGATTTTTCACTTTCATCATTGCAATTCTCTCCAGACGATCAAGAAGGCATCTGTGCCACACAACAACCTCGGATTAGAAAGTTGATGCTCACTTTTACCAACTGACTAGCAAAGGCCATTGGAGCATAATTGCAACCGGAATCACACAAACAAACACAGACAAAAAGACTCAAGGATACTGGTCAGTTTGCGGCCGTCTGAAGTTTTCTGGGAGATGAGCTTCATACAGCTGTCTTGCCTTGGTGTTGCCCATGCTCTGCACACTCTAAACAGAGAAAGAGAGACAACAAAGAAATAACAGGTGAAAATACATAAACCAACCAAGTAGTTTTCTTTATGAAAAACATTGCAAATCATGTTTTAGTTCAGCTGAAAGTTTTTGAGAATTCATTTTTTTTCACAGTTTTGTCAACTCTATTAAAACACTAACAGAAGTGTCTTTGTCCATTATTAAAAGTACATAAACATCAAATTACAACTCTAAAAAAATAAAAATAAAAAAAAATATTATTATTTCACTGCTTGGATCTCTAAAAAAGAGCTATATCGATCTCTCTCTTTCAATGTCAAAGTACTAAAGTACTAAAGAGTGACCTCATTCATCCCTTGAAGGGGTGGAATTTGATTGGTTGATGTGCACAATCACCGGGACAACAGGGGTGACAGTGCAAAATATCTGTCCCGTGATTCATGCCACAAATGCCAATTTCTAATAAAGTTCCTAAAAACTTCCTAATAAAGCAAAATGGTAAAACACATGATCTTTCATCTGAAACCGGCTTAAAATGAAATTCTGGTTATAAACTCAGCCATCTGTGCGAGTTCATGGCCTTGATTTTTAATTAATCGTGTAATCCTGTATTTAACCAATGTTCGAATATACAAATTACATGCATTTGCATTATGAGTTCAATGTCATGTAAGTCTAAGTCTGTCACAGACAAATTAATATGAGAATGATGGATCAGAGTGAAGGAAGAGTATGCTGAAAACAGACAAGTAATCACCCATCAAGAATTAATTATCCATCCAGATGTCAATTAATATGCGAAGGGTAGATGCAAGACTCCCTTTTGGTTGCTTAATCTCAAATCTTTCAAGCCACACTGCTCTTTACAGCACAACACACAGAGACCTCCAATACAGTTACACACATATACCTGTGATTTGAATCATGTTTTTTTTTGCACCTGAAATAGCAGTGTGTTATGGAGTACTACAATAGATGACCTCATAACTTCAAGAAGTGCTCTACAAGGATTTTTATGCTGGCTTGATGAGGCCAGTAGTAGGCTTGCTACAGTAGTCGTTATTACACGGTATTCGTCTTTACACCGTACAAGTGATCAATGATGCCTGCGTATTATACAGAGTACGTGATTGCAAATTTAAAAGCGAAAGTCAAAAGCGACCATCCATCCCAACCCATGTTATCATGTAATATTGGTGTTGCAAGTTTATTTAACAGGTGTGAAAATATCATTAGTATAGATTTTCACTGGCCCAACACAGATATGACAAACGTATTTTTCAAACTATTCAATCCAATATTTAAAGGGTTTGCAGATTTGATTAGAACCTCATGCGTGCCAGCCAACTAATTAATATTACTTGGCAAAAGGTAATTATATTTGCATCCCTACTAAAATATTTCCATTTGCAAGCCAAAAAAAAAAAAGTCAATAAATCATAAAATAAGTCAATAAATCATAAATCAATTTTTATTCAGCAAGGCATTAGGCATTAAATTGATTAAACATGACAATTAAGTATTTATACTGCTAAAAAAAATATCCAATTCAATGTATACTGCTAAAAAAATATCCAATTCATATAAATGATAATTAGAGCCAGACCGATATTATCGGCCGATATTAGGCATTTTCCATAATATCGGTATCGGCAGTTATAATGGCCGATAAATGAATATTTAAAAAATAAAATAAAAACGAATGAAACACGCTTTAATCATCTCTCCTTGGCCTGTTATATTGAAAATGTACGTTTTACAATTTGCAGTATGATGTTATCTATTGGTAAATTATGGCTCATCATAGACTAGCTAACCACAAAGCAAGCTAATGCCAATATCATCAGTGGAAGGCCGTTAACGTTAACATTAATGAGCTTGGAAACCACAATGAACTTTTTCTAATTATTACTGTATTTATAACTAGCATATCTCTAGTTACAGTTCCTGCATTGTAAAATGTAAGTTATACTTGCGAGGAGTGAACATTTAGACATAGAGAAAAAGTATCAAACATATCGTGTGCAGAAAAGTTAGCTTTTCTTTTACACGTGTGTGAAATCCAACAATATTTAATTAAAAAAAATATCGTCCGATATATCGGAATATCGGATTTTAAAACCCAAAAATATTTGTATCGGTATCGGCCTTCAAAATCCTTTATCGGTCGGGCTCTAATGATAATAATAAGAAATGTTTCTTGAACACAAAATCGGCATATTAGAATGATTTGTGAAGGACTGTGTGACACTGAAGACTGGAATAATGTCTTCTGAAAATCCAGCTTTGCAGTAATAAAAGGAATAAATTGAAATTTAAAATGTACTAAAATGGAAAAGGGGTATCTTTAAATGGAACTATATTTCATAATATTACTGTTTTTACTGTATTGATAAATGCAGGCTTGGTGAGCATAAGAAAAAAAATCAAAAATCTTATTGACCCCAAACTTTTGAATGGTAGTGTATGTGATCAATGAATGTGAGAAGTTGTTTAAAAAAAAAAAAATAGGTTTGAGAGGTGAGTCATCACCAGGCCTGAAACATATCGTTCACCCCTACAAAAAAAAAAAAAAAAAAGACAACCAACACAGTTTTACACAAAAATATTCATACTTGTATCTGCTCGGGGGTCCATTGGTCCAAGTTGACTGATTTGACGCGTGATATATGCACTCCGAGATTCCGGTGTATTCCAGCACAGCGGATACAAATAAACACACCAAGATTCCAAGAGGCCCATCGAGGTCCTGCGGGGAAAGAGAGAAAAAATAGACCGATTTTAGACCTGCAGTGAAGCACTTCCCATTATCTGAAACAGATAACACCATCATAGCAGGCAGTGAAGAAACAGCAGTTTAAAGTAAATCTTGGACTCATGGTGCCACCTCAAGCTCCGCCGTGTAATTCTGCCTCGCCACAGCATCGATAAAACGGCATTGTTTTGTGATGCTGAAAACCAAATCTAAACAATGGAACTTTGCAGTTGTGGTAATAAAATTTGATCCAAGCGCCAGATGAATGCAGCAGGTAGCCAACCTGAATCAAAAGTCAATAGCCACAGGTACTGGAATAAAACTGTGAAATTACATTGTGAGACTCCTGATCTCATCAGCAATTGAAAAAAATAAATAAAGAGTAGAAGAAAATTGTGTTACAATACAGACTGTATGTGATTATCTTAAGCCCGGTGTGTAATATTCAGCTCTCAGAAGTGACTCCAATAGCATGGGGGTGGAAGGAAGCGTTGAGACTATAGATGACATCAAAGGCAGAGACAGATGTACGCCACACCTAATCCCCATAACATTTAAGTGGAAATTTTGTAACAGACTAGTCTAAAAAAAACCCAGAAGACAGTCTTTATATTAACATACTTAATCTAGGAATCAGTCAACTCCCAAACTGAACGCCGCTGAAAGAGATTATGATCATTGCATGTTAAACGTGATGTTTACCACTGCTAAAGTAGTTCCAAGCAGGTCTTGACCGCATTAATATATCTCTATCACTTATTTCATTTACAAAAGTTCCTTACAGACTACAACAACAAAATAATCAAAAATCCACAACAACACTGACCCAGTAAGTAAATATAGTAAATATCAAATTATTTATGTTTTTTTGCTACAAAGTTAAGTTTCTCCCGCTTTCTCTCCCACTCCTACACAAATACAGTATGGACACACAAATACTCGCACAGAAACGTGTTCTGACGATTTTATCAGTAAAATAGTTTAGCAACTTAAAAGTGACACAACACATTCAGGTAATTCACATACGCTTAATCTCTCTCTAATAACAGCATTAGTCTGCTATCGAATCGATGGCTCAAGCCTCCATTACTAGCTCTAAAATAATGTTTTAGAATTAGCAACAGAGGCATGGGATGAGATCTGAAAAAAAAAAAAAAATCTGACATCTGAACAATATCTTGAGATGCTGTAACCATAGTATAAGTGGAATACTTGACTCTGGTCAATTCAATTTTTAGAAAATAATGACAATCCGAGGTGTAACAGCAACTCCTCTTCGCGTAATTACCACCTCGGTGTGCATTATTTTCTAATAATTCAACTGCCTGTCATCAACTATTCCTTACATTTTCTATTCTGTTGAATATAATAGAACAGTAGATGTGTTGTGGTTAAGTAAGTTTCATTTATAATGTTTCCTCTTTAAACCAGTTTAAAGAGCTCAGCACCCATCATGGATTTTTGAAAATGACTGTTCATGTAGTGTGGAATACAGCTCTAAGGGAATGAAAACATCCTGCAAAGATTTATATCTGAAAGTGCACCGTATATAAAGTTATTGTCTTTCAAAAGTGAGAGTCGACTCTGAGTCTATGAAACGAATTGTTTTTGAAACGAGTCATTAGCTGTTTTGTAGTGACGTAGATACAAAACATTAGCTCATTGGCCGCTCCCAACAACTGCGTGCGCAGACGGAAGTGTAAACTTGAATAGGGCTGCAACTAACGATTATTTTGATAATCGATTAATCGGACGATTATTTTTTCGATTAATCGATTAATCGGATAAAAAATGTATTTCATTTTTTTGTTTATTATAACTAAATAAAACCCTAAAAACCACACTCTTTTGTGTGTTAAACAATCTTCTTAATACAGACAACTTCATTATATAGAAAAACAACAAATAAAAAATATATATATGACCATAACCTATGACAAAAATGCTATTGTAAACTAGATTAGTGGATAACTCAGAAAAACTTAGCCTAGAAAAATCACAAGTGCACAATAATTTTATAAAATCTGAACATTTAGTGAAAAAAACATTCCTTAGTGGGGAAAAAATAAGAGACAATAAGTATAGCACTATCTCTGGTAAAACGTTACACATTGCTCTTTGTATTGTTGTTATACATTTATGAAAAACATCGTAAAAATCAGATGCACAGCTGTTTAGTGAGGAAGCAATATTGACTGTGTATTACAGTATCTTTGCAATAGTTTATTAAGCCTTTTCTTTTAACAGTTTTAAATTTCAGTTAGGCTACTGTGCACGTGAAGAACAATTATAGTGCGCCGAGTCTACTCTAGTGTTGTGATCGAACAGACACTCAGTAGAAAGTGATTAAGTTTAGCAAGACAGTCATTATATTACGAAACCATAGACCTTTATCTACGAATCAATTATAATAATAACATTGAATCATCTTGGAAAGAGTTTCATCATGTCTGTTGTAACGCGACGCGCTGTTTGAACACCGAATAGAGAATGACTGACAGCCGCAGTGGAGGGAAAAGCTTACGTTAACTTGAATTTAATGACTTAAATATACATTTCTATCTCACATTATACTACAGTATGGCTTCATAAAGTATACATGATGAACGCAGGTCACCTATTTTGGTTTCAAAACGGCGAATTTGCCGAAAGGTGAATGATTTTCGTGTATGCTGCATATTGATAGCGGTTTCCTGATGCCTGCAAATTAGTTCAAACTCACGGAATCAAAAGTGCGCATGCGAGACAGAAGATAATGTGCTCCAAACAGTCCGTTTTGCGCGCGCGAGACAGAAGATAATGTGCTCCAAACCGTCCGTGTTGCGCACAGACCGGCGAGGGAGAGAGACTGCGTGTGTGCCTCATGAAGCGCATGTAAGAAGCGCATGTAAGAAGCGCATGTAGCATGTAAACAATCCCCGTGACGTAATCAGACCAACTAATCGATAATGACATTCGTTGACAACGATTTTCATAATCGATTATAATCGATTTTATCGATTAGTTGTTGCAGCCCTAAACTTGAAGTCTAGAACACATTCAAATACTTCAGCTGAATAGCATCATCATGTCGAGAAGACGCTGTGTTCTACATTGCAAAGACAGTTTAGCCACTTGTTTTCATTGCTCAGGGACGAGCATGTTCATATTTCAAGTTCATATTTGCAACGCTCGAACCTTGTGTTCTCATCATTTTAATGACTAATCATTCGCAAGCCGGTTGTTCCTGAAGGAGGGCTCAGAGTCCAGTGTATATGGATCAGGTTCATCCTCCTCCGAATCACAATCTGTAAGTATTATTAATAATATTTGCTGCTATGTTTTCTGTAGCATGCACAATATAGTGCATATTGAGTTGTGTGAGTTGTGTACACTCCGCGCAGCTTCTAAGCAGGGTAAAGTTTTGTTTTTGATTTTCCCCAGACATTCATTGAAAAATGGCAATTACCTCCTAAACGACTTAGCCAAATATGACTTCGCTCTATATAATAAGCACTGCCCCTCAAAAGCCTCCGCAATGGGAGTTTCGCCGGGAAAGCTCACTCTTGACGGAGACGCGAGTAAGGGACCGTGTGGAAAGTGCACATTTTCTGACACGTTTGTTCAAACACTATATACAATTTTCAACACTTGACAAGCTATAATCCTGGTTATGGGCGTTCCGTTGCCGACAGTCTCTGCCTACATTTTACCAATAACAACTGACTGGGTCATTTGACCAATCGCCGCAGATTCGCGTCACTCAAAGTAGGTGTTTGGGAAAATGAATCGTCGAACGAATCATTTGGGAGTCGTTGAGCAAATCAGTTAAAAATAAATGCATATTAAAAGACAAATAAAGTGTTTTTTATCCTAGCATGCATGTTAAACTGTTTTTGGGAACTCCCAAAACAAAAATAGGAACATTTCAAATGTTATGATAGGGGCTCTTTAAAATTGCATACCGGTATTGTCCCCCAACCCTTTGAACATAGCCTTAATAGAAATAAATAAATAAACGACTAGTATTTGCGACGTCGAAACTTCATAGCAACATTTAGTCAACTAGACTCACACTTCCCTAGTATTTTTCAGCTCTGTTCGAGAAACTGAGCGCAAGAAGTCAATAGCGTTTGTGTGAGAAGTTGCGAGTAGAGGTGGATGGATTGGGGGTGTGCGGGCGCAGTGGAGCGGTCCTGACAGCTCTCCGCTGGTTGGTGTTGGTGAGAACACTGCTCCTGACGGGCTATAAATCACAGGGTTTGCTGGGAAATAGATTTCTGTGGTTCACCCGCCCTCTTTGGCTTTATCTACACCTGTCAGCCATCTTAGGACACATCCAATTCGCTTCCTCCGTCTCACGCGCTCTCGCGGTACAGAACCATATCCGTGGTAGCGGGAGGGGGATGGGATCAGTATTCTGCCCACAGGATGCCTGGCATGCTTTTGCATGCCCATCATGCAACAGTAAAGTAAACCACTGACCCCGGCAGTGCCACCCACACAGCTCCTGAATGGAAAAAGCACTTACACACTAACGACAAGTACAGCTATTAGAATAACAAACAATACCGCACTGTTTCTTCACTTTTAAGCATGTTCATAATTCATCCTGCATGATTGCTCAGGATATTAATGGCTATCTTGCTTCTGTTCTGTGCTCAGATGACAAAGGAGGACAGGTGACGCGTGAACAGGCTGATAAGATTCCCCCAACACACAGGAAAAACTCCGGCAAAACCTGCGGTAATGAGAGAGAGCGGGTTTCCAGCCTCTTATCTCTCACCCACCCCAAACTACCATCCGGCTGGCTGCACCAGCCCCGTCTGCCACCCTTTCCAGATTTATTAGCCCAATAAAAGGCTGCAAGATTGTGTCTCACACTGCTGCACCAGGAGCTGCATAACTCACCCACAATTAAAGAGGGTTAATTTGTCATTGAGTGGAGCCCGGTGCAGTGAAGGGTGCAGTGCCCCTGCAGAGGGGAAGTGCTAGAGGAACTCTCTCCACACCCTCCCTGCTGGACTGAAACGCTGCAGTGGGGGCTGGATAAGCTTATTAGTCAGAAGGTGTGGGGACCCTGAAGTGAATTTACATAACGTGTCCATGATTCTTACAAATACTTTTGTGTTTCTCTGTGAGAAAATGCACTGGCAAAGAGCATTTCGAGCAGAACATTTGAGAATAACTAAAAAAATTATATTAGAAATTCCCATGCCATGCAAGATTTTATTAACTTGTGAATTTTCCAGAAGTTCCCTGATTTTTCAGGTGTGTAAGAACCACTGATCTATATCAATGATGAGAACCCTGCATCTGGCTTCAAAAGAAAACATCAAATAAAATATATATATATATATATATATATATATATATATACACTGCAGCTGCACAATTGAATTAAAAAAAATAGAAATACCTTTTGCGATCTCAATTTAAACCCACACAATCTTATTCCTAAATGACAGTGACTCGGGCCATGTCTATTAAACCTTCGGCAGAAATCATAGAGTGGAACATTCAAATTTGTGTTGTCGCTGACCCAGAGAGAGGCTATCAGCTTATTTTTAACCACACAGTATCGTTACTTATTTCTGTGTCACAAATGTGTTCAAATATCACAGATCACTGGAATTTAAACACTAATATCTACAGAAGTGATCAAAATCAATCACCTTTTGAAAGTAAATTGGCGATTCAAATAGCAATGGTGTTGATAACATACAAGTGACTGTTAAACAAATGTTTCATTTCAATTCAAGATTCCAGTAATTAAACAAGTGAATGATTAATTAGTCACTGAATTATTCATTCAAACTATTTTTTTTCCAAATAATACATTCAAACGAATTAAATATTTAAATAGACTGCAGCAATTAACATTTGTCTGAACCTCAAGTAAATTACATGTTAAGTTGTCTGTTCTCGTGGGAGAATCGTGATCTCCATTTATTTATTTTTTTAAATTGAGTCTCAATTTATCCAGAATAGTGCAGTTCTCAATGCACAAATACATTTTCAATGTGCTTGCAGTGATACGCTGCAATATTTGGAAATATTTAATCAGATAACTTCCCCACAACCAAAATCTGATCAAAAGGGATTACAAGCAAAATATTTAATTTGCATAATAATGCCAGTGTGACAGTAATCTGTCTCAGCTGCCCACTTGTGATTGGCTTATCCGAGATGTAGGAGGGGGCCAAAAATAGCAATACCAAAATATCATGATGAGTAATTTTATATCATGGTAATACAAAATATTACAATAATGTTACAATACTTTATTATGATTAAAATAATTAATTTTATATTTAAGTTTAGATAATTACATAACATAGCCCTCAACCCGTATTCACTTTATAGCCCTTAATCCTGTAATTGTGGACAAATGTGGGACTCAGGTGTGATCCTAATTTATATTTATTATAAATGTTATATCACTGTCTTCGATAAAGTTGTCTATCCATTTCTGGTGGGGTTTTTTTTATTTATTTTGGGGGTATTTTTGAATTTATTTACTTCAAAAAGTACCATGTTTTTATGTTTTATTTTTTTATTATTTTTTAAATACATTAAAATATAATTTCAATAAGTTCTTAGAGCTAAAGATGAAGTGACTTTGGTGTCTTATTTTGGCTTATTTTAGAATGCTCTAAATTACAGTTTTTCCCATTCATTTCTATGGGTGCCCATTTTTGACCCAAATACAAGATTAAGTTGGGGTTTTTCACCCACGTAACATTGTAGAATTGAGTCACAAAAAATGTGTGTGTGTTCAGGAGGCAAACTTAGGAAAAGTAGCCAAGTCTTGTACCACTCAGATCAAGGGAAGTATTTTTTTTTTAAATAAATCAAAACCATTTTGCCCACATTTGTCCAGAATACGGTTTGAGGGTTAAGTTGAGTATTCAAATAAAACAAAATAATACAATTAATTATTTATTTAAATTAAAAATGATTAAATGCAAGGATAAATTAAATATGTAACAAATTAAAGATATTTATTTGTAAGATTCAATATATCAAATGAATGAACAAGTCTGGCATGAACAGCTGCCAGGCACTGTGTAGCAGTGCAATGCATTATAAATGGTACTATTGGATGAGCATGAGCAACATTCAAAATGATAAAATAACTGATACACACAAACATGCAGTATGACAGCACATCACTTGAATTGCTGCTACATTGCTGGCAACCATAAACAATCTACACTTACTTTCTCTACATCACAAACAAACACAGTAGATGTGTCAAAATGAAATTACTCTAATTAAAATAAATGAAGCTGAGTGCTCCTGTCTGGAACATAACTTGCAGTGTAGACTGTAGCTTTAACATAACATCTACCATTGCATGGTATATAGCCTACCGTCAAGCCGAAGAGCCCTACTGAGATGGATGTTAATGCCAGGTGTAAACAAGGACTCTGATAACCAGCCAAGAGTAAAGGTCAGATAACTAACTGCTGTCTGTCTCACAGCCCTGTCTACATAAACAGGAAATGCTGTGATTGAGGAACTGGCAGCAGCTGCAACCAAAACAGGTCATAACCTAATGACCCTACCTTAGCCCTCCCAGTCTGAGGGGATTGATGACGGCCTCTAGCGTCCAAAAGGGGCAATTTCGGGAGGAATTTGTGTGACATGCCTGTATGATCTTTCTCCTTCCTCTCATTTTCATCTTCCCCATCAATTCATTATCTCCACAGCTGGTCACAGCAGATGTAGTATGGCGCGCGCAAGTCCCTCAGTCAACATACATTGGCTAATAATTCACCATTCCCCTCTATGAAATGGGAACCGGATGCTGTGAACAAGGCTGCACTAGAAAGATGTGTGAGAGAAAGTGTTCTCAGTAAGACTGTGGCCTGCTATATTTAGACCTGAGGAGAAAATGCAAAAGGATGCTTTCAACAGCTGGGTAATGAGATAACATTTTGGGGAGCCTATAAACACAGGACACCCTAGGTGTGCAAGCCAGCCCTTCCCTGAAAACTCAATTAAAAAGGCAGGCCAAATAAATTATTCAGTGTCTAAACATCCAGAACAGGGCTCGCTGGCACTTTGTGTGTGTAGGGACAGTGGGAGATTTACAGTTGCCTCTGTAGTTCCCAGGTCTCTGCCCACTTCATTGAGGAGTCACCCCAGATTTATAAGCCTGTAGCTCATTTGCCTGCGTAGAACACGCACGAACAATGGAACATGGCCGATATAAGATGTATAAATCACGCAAACTCTTCGTCCCTCACATGTCATCTGTGACTTTCTTGCACCTGTCTCACTGAAAACTGATTGGCTGCATCATTTCATCAATGTCACCTCAAGGCTACAAGAAAGCATTTGTCAAAATAAACATTAGTCCCCTCTGCCCTCCATCTTTCACTTCTGGGGGCATGGGTAACTGTGGCGACGAGACTATCTCTCTCTTTTCCCTTCCGCTTTGCCAAAGAGGGAGGAGAGAGAGACAGAGGGAGAAAGAAAGATAAGACAGGAGAAGAGAGCGCCGCTGTACTTCACCCAGAAACCTCAAAGAACTGGAGGACCCTCCAGCTATGCTTGGGTAACACTTCAAAAGGGCTGGTGCTGATTGTCCCAGTCTGGCCCAGGGACAGGGGCCAGTTGCTCCCACACCATAGCTGCCTTTCTCAACATCCGACTTGCTTTTAACAGCTGAAAAGGATGCAAAACCTACAACGAATACTTATGAATGGCTGTGGACAAGAGGGGTATTTCAGCTGAGTCTGCATGCAGTTTAAAACCATTCAAAACAAAAGTTAGGGGTCGGTAAGATTTTTTTAATTTTTTTAAAGGGATACTCCCCTTTTTATGGAAATAGGCTCATTTTACAACTCCCCCAGAGTTAAACAGTTGAGTTTTACCGTTTTCGAATCCATTCAGCCGATTTCCTGATATTTAGAAGAATATCAGTAAACAGACAGTTTCTGGTCTCATTGACTTCCATAGTGGGAAAAATATATACTATGGAAGTCAATGAGACCAGAAACTGTCTGGTTACTGATCCTCTTCTAAATATCAAAAAAATCTGCTGAATACATTCAAAAATGGTAAAAACCCAACTGTTTAACTCGGGGGAGTGGTAAAATGAGCCTATTTCCAAACAAGTGGAGTATCCCTTTAAAAGAAGTCTCCTATGCTCACCACGGCTGCATAAATTTCACAATATTATTATTTTTAATGCATTTAAAAAATGTCAAATGTTCCTGTGATGGCAAAGGTTAATTTCTCCAGTCTTCCGTGATTATCAATATTGAAAACAATTGTGCTGCTTAATATGTTTTTGGAATATACTGTATAATCAGTTGAATTTGGGGAAACTTGAAACTTTAGTTGCGTTGAGCAGTTTCAATCACTTTTGTTTGATTTGTTCATTGAAAACATAATTTCGATTACAACTGTATACACACATTTTCACAAATGAGATCAGAAACAAAGGTCAAACAATGTGTGTATTCTAGTAACCCAGGACACTCTCAGTGCAGTGCATATGTCTATTAAACAGAACTCGCACTGCTTTCTTTAACAGTGTATGACAGCGCTGATTATGTTTATATAATAGACTGTGTGCTTGTGTGTTTATGCCTCACTTGGTCTGCCTCACATCTCTAAGTAAGTCACTGAGAGCAGTGACTGCTGAGTATAGGTCAATGAACAAAGCATGCTGGGAATGTGATGGTGGGATCCTAGTAAAAAACGAAACAAAAAAAAAAAAACAGGAAGTGAGGCAGCAGAAGTTTCCTGCAGTGGCACTAACCCTAGTGAATCGGCACAGTAGTCCATCAAACACACACCCACACTTTTGTACTGCATAATGTCACCTATTGAGCCTTTTAAAAGTGCTGCCATTTTCTTAAAAGCCTCCATTTTTCTCTCATTAAAAAAAGAAAAGTTGACGGTGGAAAACAACCACATCACACAGATCTCAACCTGCACCAAATAACAGGCTGTAAATGTGTATGTGTGTATTTATTATCCATAACTAGAGGAGAAACTGTGTCTGGTTAAGCAATAGAGTGGAGTGAGGGGGGATGCGGCTCTGCCCCGTCCATCACAGTTGTGCCCATTAGTGTTGGTGCTAGCTATACGGACCCCCAGCTGTTTGCCATAGTGAACACTTCATGCAATCTAAAGGGCCTTTCACACCAAACGGGAGACGAAATAGCTAAACGAATTGCAGGCGAATAGTCCATTCACACCAGGAGTGAAACGCATATAGGGCTGAACGAAAAGCACATTCACGCTGTTTCAACAGATGCAATAATGCACCCTTCAGCGGGCCTAGTAGAAGCACAGGATGCAGGAGAAGCAGATTCAATTTCAATAATAAAAATATTGAAACAAAGATGTGATTTTATTGTTAATAAAGATGTAAATCAGAATACACCATCAAGTACTGGCTGATGGCAATAAGCAATAGCAATTCAGTTTAAGGCTGATGAAAGAAATTCATTTTCATTTAAATAAAAAGTAAAACAAAACATTTTTTAATGCTACACGTGACCTTAGGACTTATAACATCTACAATCTACAATTTGAAAATGAGATTCGCTAAAGATTACTTTTAAGAATATTAATAAATTATTATTGTTTTTAAAGATTTGGGAACATGACTGCAAAGGTAAATTAAATATAAAAAGGGGAAATTGGCAACACAACTAAATATCAAAAACCAGCCAACATATAAAATTAAAGATACATTCTAAATCGCAAACACACATAAATATATATAGCCCACAATCCCAGATCCCGGCAAATCACTGGCTGTGTGAATGAACCGAAATCAAACAATCCCGGGACAAATGCCGGGTCACATTATCCGCGTATTTTCCGAAATCTCTGTGTGAAAGGGCCTTTATACAACAACTTTTTCTCATCTCAACATGGACTGCGTTTTCCCGGGGGCGGGGTTTATGCACATTTTTGGGTTGCCGATGTCACTAACCCAGGAGGAATGTCGCGTAGTCCCTACCAGCCATTTGTTGTAGTCCTTTTCTTTAAAAGCAAATCTTCATCTTCCTTTGCTTTGAACTTACTTACTTTGAGCGTTGTAACTTTGATACTGTTGTTTATGCTCAAACAGCAACATTACACACTAACTAAAGTTAGAAAAGTGAAATCATACTTTACCACCCCTTTAATATTTAAACTTTATTTAGGATTTATTGATAGTACTGGGCTCAGTTCACATGGGTACATGTGTAGATTGACCGTACCCGTCCTCCACCACCGAAGACCATTTTTGACCCAGGAAAACTCCTGCTGGTCTGAACAGCTTCATAGGAATACATTGTTTCTTTTCGAACTGTTGAGAGCTGAACATTTGCATTTGGTGCAAAAGTGCCAAAAAGAGACAGAAGCAAGCAAAAGGGGTCGTCCAAGAATCATGCATCATCCTGAGCATCTTCCAGCACTGCAGAGAATGGTAACAAAACTAATTGGTGTTGATGGGAGTCAAGAAATGTACTGGAACCGTGAGATTACGCTGTACTGTGCCTGGGAGTGTTTTCAGATACTTCCTACCCATGATCAACCCCAAAAACACCAACACACGAGGAAATAAATTCAAAAACCAGGTGTGAAACAGAAGCGAATGACAACAAGCGTATTTAAATACCAACTCTAACAGCAGCATGCGATCCACAGAGCAAAGAGGAATTATCTGAAAACGAACCGTAAGACGAAACGCTGACACTGAATACATATAGACTATCTCCCCTCTGAACTACATGAAAGACTGAGAGAGTAAAATCCTGAAAAAGACTGAATGTAATAATGTACCCGTGAACACAGGGCTTCACACAAACCAAATTACAACCTGTCAGATTCTCAGCAGTGCTTCCAAAAAAATGCACCAAAGAGATTGATCAGCCGGCCCCTGTGATGTTAAGACCAGCAGAGGAGGGTTCAGCAATGAGAGAGCGAGCAGGGCAGCTGGGAAAGGTGATTCAGGATCAGGTCCTTTCTGAGATGGATGTGAATATAAAGAACTATAAGGGATACAGAGATGGAAAGCACACCATGATCCGAAAAGAGCCAGCAAGGAATCCACTGCACTGCTTTAACTATAGTGAATCCTCACAGCTCCCCCTGCAGGGAAAGAATGACAATGACTAACACATATGTTCTTCAAAATGAGTCAAAAGGCACCAAAAATGACATATTGGGATAAAAAGCTTGTGAAAGCTGACTAGTTGGTTGAAGTAGTTTAAAAAAAAAAAATCATATATATGAATGATCATTGATTTCCATTACACAAGAGTAGATGTTAAAACTTCATGCTGATTTATACTTGGCTTTCGCCAAGGTAAGCTAAGACGTAGCTTTACAGTAAACTATGCTTCTCCATCCATTTACGCTTCTTTCCATGTGGTGGTGTGACTCCCCTTCTGTCCGGCGTTAACGGCTGCAGTGTACTTGCCGCGTCAACACACACGACGGCTGCAACTACAGTGTGGTCTCCCTAGTGGACCACCACGACAACCGTCTGGATTGAGCCTTTGATTGAGAGGGTCTTCAAGTGGGCACCTTCCGTCCTCAGTGTTTCGTCGACTAGCCCACGACACCTCAAGAGGGCTCGACAGTGACCCTGGCGTCCCAGAGTCACCCCCCTCCGTCCCCCACTCAAATCAGCCCAGCTTACTGACCCCTACAGAGACCTAACCACGATCACGCGCAACCCAACCATACAAAAGCGCCAACCCATAAAAATATATTTAAATGCTTATGTGTTCTCTCATAAATATAAGGTTGGGTAATTTAAATGTACATAATTTGCTAGTATCAGGGAACTGCTTTCAATTTCGCAGGGGATTAAAAATCGCTTTTGAGTTTGCGATCACGTGTATAGGGAGCAAAGGTAATGAACGCACATATCACAAGATATATTTGTCAATGACACTCCGGATCTGTTGCGCACCAAATCCTCTACCATCGTCCTGTCAGTCATCTCTCATGTGTTAAGTGGAAACGGATGTACTGTAATGTAACCGAGTACCGTAGCAAAGCCTAACCATGTTTCTCTAGAGGCTTTTTCATTTCCCATGCCTTTCTGAATTTAGTCTTTGGGCACATCCCTGCTTTTGGTCTACATTTAAACAAAGCCACAGTAGCTTCAATTTCCCCAAATCGAACGGCTTTTGTCACAAAAGGCATCCAACAAATCTGCAAAGCATTTTGGGAGGAACATGAGTCACACTGAGAACAGTATGAGCCTTGCACACCTGGGGCCTCATTTATAATTGTTGAATGCACACAAACAGGCCCTGAAAGAGGTGTACGCCACTTCTCACGCATAAGTTGTGATTTATATAAACATCTCCTCACTATCCGCTAGCTGCCTGTCCCCTGAACACACTGTTAAAAAACACGGTCTCTCTCTCTCTCTGTAGACACCCCAGGCTCCACAAACAGCACCAAAAAACTGGGCCAACCTGCACCACGAAATATAAACAGTGTTGCAGCCAATAACCGACAAGAAGGATTTGGGGGTGGGGTTTGGGGGGTTAGTGCGCGACTGCACATACACATCAAAGGGGGTGTGGAGGAGAGAGAAGCATGAAGAGGGAAGTTAGAATTATAACTCTAAGTTTGATATGGCCCACACACGACCAAAGAGACAACGTTCCGAGCAAAGAAGAGGAAAAAGGATAAGGAAAAGTCCCGAATTTACATCGGAAAAGCCTTTGAAAGGTGGCGAGATCGCCGCCAGCAGAAGGGCTTCCAATCCGACATTCAGGTAACTCTGTTTTTGCTGGACAGGTGGGTAAATCCTTTTTTTTTTTCTAAATGGACGTTCATGTTAGCCAAACCAACACAAGGGAGGGGACGGGATGACGAAGAGGGAGGGAGGGTCTAGCTAGCCTACGTTTTGTTTGACAATACATCGAATGACAACAAACATCGCTTAGAGCACCTTTAAATTAGCCTACACAAAATCACTACTGAGAAGTTACAACATTTTGTATATTCAATAAATATAAATATTTGTAGTGAATAGAGCACTTGCGCACAATCTTCTGCTGACTGGAATTTAGCACAGGTTCTGGCGTTTTATAAGTCTGAATGCGTTTTCGGTGTACGCCATTTTTGGATTTTGGCCGCACGTACACTTTTAGTAAGGATCCAATGCAAAGTCAAATTCAAATGAGACCCCTGCTGTGCCACTCCATATGTACTTTACTGCTCATAGACTAGACCAGTCAAAGTGTCCCAGACAGCCATAGAAAAATGATGCAGTCAGCAGTGCACACTAGGGAAGATCTGATTGATTAATTGTTGATAATAATTTAATCAATAAAACTTGTCAATGGTTGATTAAGCAGGTCATCATTAGAGAGTGTAATTTTAGATGCGTGTGCCTCATGTGCAGAAGACAAACAAGGAAAATGAAAAGAGTGTTTCGTAGTTACGTGTTCTAAATATATTAGTCTTTAAGCCATGCAATGTATTGGGTAGGATAGCCGTTCATTTTGAACCATAATAAATTATGGATTAGTTATCTTCACTGCATTTATATTTATAGCAAAATGAAATAAAACAACCCTGCCTCTATTTAATACATTTTAAAAAATATTAAACATTAATATGTGGTTCAGGCAATACTATGCGCATATTTACTTGGATTATCTTCACGGTACTGAAATATGACATAAAACACAACTGTCTCTTTTTATTAAATGTCAGTTTTTATTATTATTATTATTATATTTATAAAGTATAAGTAAAAGGTATAAGAAGCTATTCAACAATAAATAAAGCACAGTGTTTCCGCTACATTCATTCTCCCGTGGCGGGCCGCCACACTTAAAATCCTCCCGCCACGGCTGCAGCTTTTCAGTGACGTCTGACATTCTGCATATTGTGTTATTTTGTTAAGCCCCACTAAAGGCACAAAAAACTTTGTAAAGCACAATCAAGTTTTCACACTATCTTCCAAGACTTCTAAAGTCATTCAATAGCATAATGTGTGGCAAAATTAATATTTTAGTCTCTAAGTTAAAGTTAACGGAAAGTCATCTCGCCTCAGTCATTCTCCATGCATTCAGCATTCGCGCGCGTCGCGTTCGGTTGCGACAGTAACACGACGACACTCTCTTCAAGATCAATGTTCCCAATATTATACTTTATTTTGTAGATAAAGCATAAAGGTCTGTGATTTGCATAAAATGACTATCTTGCTGGAGTGGAGTTTATTGCCCTTTAGAATACACTAAGCATTAGTGCTGCACGATTAATCATATCACAGTCGTAATAGCGATCTCAAACCTATGCAATTATATAACGCAAAATGCCGCGATTTTATATGAAAAAATCTCTTCTTTTTTGTCATCCTTTGACTAGTGTTACAAGATCCCCCTCTTGTGCAAATGCCTTTTCGCATTTTGCACGACAAGAAGTGAAAAGCTGCCTGTGAGTGCCCTAGATTAGAATAGATGAGACTCGCATAATGCGCATGCACTGACCGCGTGCCAGAATAAACAGTTCTCGTTCGAGCTTGAACGAACAATAGCACACACAATTATGCCAAAATGTCGTTTTGTCTAGTATCTTCATAACATAAGAAAAGTCTATGGATGAAAAGAGTTGTGCTATGAGGCGCGTGTGAGATGCGCGTCTCGGCAACGGGTGCTCTTAAAGGGCCAGCAGCGAATAAAGCGTTCTGTCAGTAAAGTTAAAGGGAAATTAGAAATTAATTAGGGAAATTAGAAAATTACTCACTGATCTTGACTAAAGAACTTTTGTAGCTTTAATAAGGATTATTCTATATATAATTTATGATTCAGGCAGCGCAGACTGTTTGATAACTTTATTCAATTTCTGTACCTGTTAAGACAGGAAGGGCACAGGTAAATATGTTTTTTATTATGGGTTTATGTCGGGATTGTCGGGAAGTTCACTTAATTTAAAAGCTGTTATATATATTTTTTTAAGCCTAATAATTTTTTTAAAAGTTGATAGCTTTCAATTGTAATGATGGAATCACTGTAATGTTGGTTTGGTTGATGGTTTATTGATCATTATAGGTGTTATCAATCATTTATTGTTGTTGTTGTTTTTAGTTTGAGTTGAGAAATAAACATTAATCTGTGTGTGCATTTTACTTTAGAACCAAGCAAGTTGGACTCATGAAACCATTTTATTATATCGGAGTCGCAAATCGCAATTGCAATATTGGCTCAATAATGGCAATATGACATTTTTCCCAAATCATGCAGCCCTACTAAGCATAGATTATAGATACCATCCCTTCGCTATGTTCTTTTCAATGTGAAGCGTTGCGTGCTGTGACTTGGTGTTGCTTCAAGTGCATCGTTCTGCACACGGGATGTGCATGATCGCTTATAATACTTTGGGGAGACAAGGGGGCGTGGCCTAAGGGAATATCACCCGTGGGCCACGCCCCATGGGCCTGCCCCCACAGCTTAAAAAAATCCTAAAGGAAACACTGAAGCAAACAATTCAGTCAAACATTCAAAGTCAGCGCTCTAGAAGGCTACAGCGGTAAAGTTAAATAGCCTGATATATAAAGTTATGAAACTTCACTCTGCCCTCAGCCAAATCGATTTGCCAGGGAAAAAAATTAGAGATTCGTGAGACCCAAGATTGCCCGTTAGATACACACGAAACAAATTATATCTTCTGTTTAACCGCTACAGAGATATCAGAGCAAACAACAAATGTCAGAAGGACTAGCCAAGATAAGGCTGTTCCAGGCAGGGTTAATGAGCACGGAGTTCCCTCTGATCACCTGGACCTTCTCAATCTGAACAAAACGTAAAATTTTCTATTAGCCGCTATATATTTACAAGTAATCCACAGATTTGAGCTTTAAACAACTATATTCTCACCTGAAAAATTCTGAAAACAGTATTTTGTGACACAATAACAATTGCAGAGGTAATTTTCTCCTCTAAAAACACTTGCTGGTTGGTGTGAGATCCATTCTGGGATACCTGGGTGTCTCAAGTCCACACAAGTCACCTCTCGATGCATCCTTGCTAAAAGGGACGGATCAAGAACACCACATCTGGTGGTTTTAAATATTCTTGGCTGGATGTGAACTTTGAATTGGAACAGGACCCAGGCAGCGACTGATGACGTTTGAAGTACACAAGAACAGAAAGCATATTGAGAATCGGCCCCAGTCTCCATTGGTTGGAAAATAGTGACGCAATATGATTGTGTGTATACTGTTTACACGTGCTTCGGAGGCGCTTTTTTCACAAATACTTGATATAGTTTGGTCTCTAACAGAAACAAATATGCTTCTTGTAATCTGCTAGTTGAGACCTTTTCAACATTATATGACAAGTCTATGTACGTACGATGACTTTACAGATCACATTTCATGTTAAGCAGTTATCTTTTCAGACTATGAAAAAAGCACTAATTTGTCAGCAAATTTAAAAGCACTAGTTAAGTGATAGTCACACCTTCCCGATATTCACTGTAAAGCCAAGCTTCTAAGCTTTAAAACAACACCTATTTTGTGCTGGTTAACCAAGTGATTATTAAGTAACGTGAAAACTTAGTAGAGCCACTCGCTTTGGATTTAAGAGGTTAAGGTTATAAAATAATTGATGAATTGATTGTTAATTTAAACAACAATCCATTATGGGAATGTATGTAAATTGACATCGCCATTGCACACTATCATTAACGATGACTGACATACTTAATTTACATAGAACTCGCGGATTGTTGTACAAGACAAAAACAAGAGATGAAATAAAGCGATTTTTGAGAAACAACAGTAAAAGCTCTGATTTTTCAGACCAAAACCAAAACAAAGCAGACGCAAACACAGAAAATTTTCCAAAACCTTCATCTTCACAGATACAAGCTCAAAAGAGCAGATGCCACTGAAGACACTCTACAAAGCCCCCAAAATAAATTAAGACTTCAATTAAAGATTAAAGACAGTCAGAGATCCTGAGAGAACTCCTTCATTAGAGAGAAAAAAGGCCCTGTTCAAAGAAAAGCTCCGCTCTGCCAGTCTTCCGAGGCACGAGAACACACACATACACACACGGCATCTCAAAACTGGCAGTGGAGTCCAACTGAGTGACAGTAGAACTCGGCCTCACAGAGGGAAGAGTAGTAGAGCATGAAATTAGAGCCTTCTATTCCAGCCTAGCAGGAGAAAGACGTCTGACAGAGACTGGGAGAAAAGGTGTGTGTCTGCTATCTCTGACAGGTGAGGGAAGAAAAGGCAGAGCATTTCCTCTTTTTTGGGGGGGTGGGGGGGTTAAGGTCTCAGCACAGTGGCTGTTCTGTCAGGTGGAAAGGAGAGGAAAGACTCAGTGAACATGAGAAAAAGGCAGACTCACTGTGACCTCTGTGAACATCCATAATCGTATCCACACATCTTATAATATTGTGTTAAAATCAGGTTTTGGAGAATGTGACCCGCAGCCAAGAAACCTATGTCATTTAGGGTAAATTTAAACTGGGAGGATAGATGAACCAGTTGACTCCAGCTTTAGGTGGTGTTGTGCTGCCCCCTGCTGGTGATCAGCACTGGAGATTTGACCAATCTGAGGACTACTACTTTCACTGTCTGGTCATCCAGTGAGAGAATAATGTGTGCCTAAAAGCTATGGAAATATTTGCGGAACAAAGCATTCTACCAGATTAACACTAGTTTTCAAGTACATGCACCCTTCAAAAGTGTGGAGTAGGGAAGTGTTTTTAATGGCTTTGAAAGTATTATGATCTTTCACCAAACCTAGAGCAAAAATCCTGTAAAATATTTATATTCAATTTATATTTATTTATTTATCTTTTTTTTCTATTTTAAAATGTAATTTATTACTGTGATGGCAAAGCTGAATTTTCAATTTTCACCTCTTGACAACACAAGGCTAACTTTCATGCACATACATACTGAAAAATATATAGTGTATACTGCGCGGTAGTACGCTACCGTTTCATTTGGAACAGAGCCTCATGCTCTTTATGAGATAAAGACCCAGCGTGCTCTGCTTAAATTAATCACTGCCAGAGACACAAAAGTCAAAATTCCCATCTTTATTCAGCTAAGACTGTAGCAACCACAGAGCAGGGAGAACTAAGCCAAAACCTCACCACAATGAACATAAATCTAGTCAACAGTTTAACCACATACGTATGCTGTAAGGCAAACAAACTAATGTCTCTCTTGCACCACCTGCTGACAAACTAAAGGAAAGTACTTAAACACGCCGAGCGTTACTCACATACACAATTATATTTCCAGACCACTTAAAGACACTATAAATTTAATGAGAGGAAGAGCATATGGGCTTTTAAGCAATTTGATATATTCAACTATTCATAATTTACCACCACTCTAGTAACTATTAAGTAACTTCTATATCTGCACAGTAAAAAAAATATTTTCATGATTTGTAAATCACAACATTTGTTCTTTTGTCAAATCAACTTAGATAATTTATGTAGTTCAGATAACATAATATTTTGAGTTTCTAGTGATTAAATTAATCTCCTTCATTGTAATAACTCAATTTTTCCATTTCAATGAACTTAAATTACATTATTTTAAGGCAACCAGGTTACTTTTTTTTTTAAGGTAAACCAACAATATTTTTTACAGTGTGAATGATGAGATTCTCAACAACACCAACTTAGACTGAAAGTTTACCAATTGAACTGGCCCGACACAATTGGTCACCACCAACACTCTCGGAAAACTCTTCCGAAGTCTTGGAAGTCACAGGCTCTACAGTGACATCCGGAAGCGGCACAATTTGATCCAGGCTTTGAGAGGAATGGAATCTGTCTGAAAAGCATTATAAAGCAGCACAACAGCTGCTCTAACCGAAACCACTCCAGCTGGTGGAGCCACCAGTAAAACAGCAGGCTAATATTTGGGCAAAACGAAGCACTGGATAAGACACATATGTGCAAGTATCTAAATTGATTGCAGATTTTATTGAATTATTCTTTAAACACCTAATTAGAAGTAACAATGAAACAGACATCTAGAAATAAAGTCCTATAAGGAAGAAGCCTCATTTCTAAATGTCATGTTACATTCAGTACAAGTAACAAACCAGCTGACAGTCAACCAAAATATATATATATAAAAAAAATCTCTAAAGAAACTGTTACTTTCTATCTTCTGTAGAGCATAAAAGATGATATTTTGAAATTTGTTGAACAGAACTTCCATTGTATTTTTTTCCATAAAATGGAAGTAAACAGGAATCAAAATGGATTGGTAACCAACATTCAAAATATCTTTTATGTTAAAAAAAAAAAAATCAGTTTTGGAATCACTTTCACAATAATTCCACAGTTTTGGAATTGTTTTCATTTTGGGGTGAATTCCCTTTTAGGTCTGCAAAAAATCCACAGATCACTGTCGAAGTACTTATTAAATTAGACAAAACATTTAATAAATATTTAAGGAGCAGTTTTATTAAATAGTTGTGTCAAATAAAATGACTTCAGCTACCAATAAATGTTCTATATTTAAATTCATTCCCTGAGATGTTCTTTCATGACATCATCTCCTTTCCAGTTATTGCAAAAGCATGTTTAGACAAAGACAGAACATGAACGACGACTCAGAAGTGGAGAATCCAGCCCAAAGGAAAGAAAGCTGCTGTTAGAAATGCACCAACAGCGATAGTGATCATGCACATCATTCTTGACAAAGAGGAAAAGACTCAGCATTGTTTCATGTAGCAGGGGAAATGTTCCTTCAGATGTGTGTAGGAATGCAGATCAGATATTGCCTACAATGTAGGGTTGTCTAAACATAATACATTAATATACACTGGTACATTGTAAAAAAATATATATTTTCAAGATTTGTTATCACAACATATTTTCTTTTGTCAAATCAGCTTAAATAATTTATTTAGTTGATATAACTTATTATTTTGAGTTTCTGATTATTAAATTAATCTCCTTCATTGTATTAACTCACTTTTTCCAGTTCAATCAACTTAAAATTTTAAGGCAACCAGGTTACTTACTTTAAGTTAAAACAACAAGGCTACAATATTTTTTAAAGTGTATTAGGCCTGTCAATCAATTACAAACTAATCAAATTACAGTACATGATATTCCAATTAATTGCATATCTACTACTGTTCAAAGGTATTACGTTTTTGAAAGAAGTCTGTAATGCTCACCAAGGCTGCATCTATTTGATCAAATAAACATTTAATATTGTAAACTATTATTACAGATTAAAATAAATGTTTACTATATTCAAATGGAATTTATTCCTGTGATGCAAAGCTGAATTTTAAGCATCATTACCCCAGTCTTTAGTCCCACAATCCTTCAGAAATCATTTTAATATATTGATTTGTCTCTCAAAAAAACATTATTATTACTATTATCAATGTTAAAAACTAGGGGTGTAACAATATATCGCAAAACAAAAATGCAACAATGCGTATCATAGATAGCAACAATATGCATCATGGATAGTCCTCCCAAAATAAAAATTAAAGTTTTCAGAGTTTTAGTGCAAGTACTACATTAAACCACTATATAATGTTGATTATAATGTATAATAATGCAATGGGGAATATTTGTAGGTCCTGATAATATCCTGATGTTACCAGTAAAAAGTGTCCGACATTATTTTAAATATATCTAGTCAGTGAAAGAGTGCAAGCATATTCATCTAAAATGATTCTTTATTTTCAGCTTCAGAAACATGAATATTTTTATTCTGGTGTCACCATGGTCCTTGGGTTACAAGCACCAAGTCCAAGCCTATTAATTTAAACCCACAATGCAATATCAAATTTAGGATTTTAATCAACAGTACTTTTTTGGTGAACCTTTTACCATATTTACCAAGGGACTACCAATGAAAACTAGCCTTTGGGCTAATTTGGGTACATTTATTTACATTTAAGAATGTTTATTAATGTACACTGTCCCTTTTCTAAATAAATAAATAAATATGTCTTGGAGTATTGCAATAATATTGTATCGAGAGTTCAGTACCGTTATATGTATCGAATCGTGACATGAGGGTATCGTTACACCCCTATTAAAACAGTTGTGCTGCTTTTTTGTATTTTATATTTTTCTAAGATTCTTTTGAAACAGATAAAATGTATTTAAATGTTACTTTATCAATTTTAACTCAAAGTTAATAAAAAAATTACAGACCACAAACTTGTAGTGTTTATTGTTTGTTATCAATTAACATAAGACTATGTCTACACTCAACAGCAACTTATTTTTCCATCAAGTTGTGGTACCGTCTGTGGTATTTTAGGGGCCAGCTGAGATTTTTGGATGCCTCTCAGACCCCGGATTCTGATCCATTTTATATTCCTCTCAAGGGTTTTTTTTTAACCAAGAACACAAGCTGTGTGAATGAGTCCTTACTAAGAGTAGTAGTACAGAATGAATACAGGCTGAAGTGTGGTTTGGGGAGTTGCGTTACCTGTAGTAGCAGCTGGGACTCTATACAAGCGGGGATAAAAGGCCATATGTGATTAATTTTTTTAAATCACATTCAGTTGACAGCCCTAATATTTAGAAAAACTCAACCAGCTCACTTTTAATCAAAACAAGACTTCTGGTAAATATATAAATTACCAAAACACACAAAAATGCTGACACACAGGTTTTCAGCAATTCTTATCTCTGTGAGTGAGTGACAGTGTGAAAGAGCACACACACACAGGAGGAAGTGCCAGAGCACATTTCCTCTGTTCTTGTGACATGTGTGTGTGAGTGTGCAGAGGAAGTAAAAGATGGGGAGACTATCAAAGAGACTTCTCAACACTCTCCAGTTGCCAGACACAATGCAAAACCAATACAGCACACACATATACACCTCTATCAGCATCAGGAATAAAAGCAGGAAGGAGACACACACACACACAGTACTCTTTGCTGTCTTCAGGCCTCTACAGTTATGATTGAATCATTTCTCATTACTAGAACTGCCCAGAGGCATTCCCAGAATCTGTGCCCACAGAGTTTCACACACACACACACACACACACACAAAAAAGCTCACTCACTGCTTGCTGTTTGATGGCTATAGCTAAATAGATGTGTATACATTTATTTTCCATTGGCTGATTTGACTACAACAATCTGTGTGTTTTGATGCATCGAACCACAATAAAATGACTGATAATGAATGCTTGTTATCCTCATTAACAATACAGATGATGATCACTAAGTGTGAGGTAGCTAAATGTCTATACGACACCGACTAATCACAGTCTATAGAGTGGTGCAGGTGTGACATCACTTCGTAGGCCAAAACACGGAAATGAGTTAGCATTTCCACCATCCGGAAGTCAACGGGATTTTTTTTAATCAGATTTGGTTAAATAGCTGAAATAAGGTCTACGGTGAAAAAGCTCAAGACACTTTCACGTTTTATTCTATGACATAATGCATCAGTATTACCCTACTCGTGATTTATTTCAAGCTGTTACGGTTGCCAACAAGTGGCTAAATGGGACAATAGTCAGTCTAGGATATTAATCGTCTACGCTTTTAAAGCCTTATTGTGTCTGATAAAATATTCTAATTTAAACTTTCTGGGGACTTTTTTTTAAGCTCTTGATCAACAAAAGTTTGATACTTGCTCGTTTATAGGTTCTGTTCCCATTGACTTTCATAGTAGGAAAAAATATATACTATGGAATTCAATGGGACCAGAAATATTCTTCTAAACATCAAAAAAATCGGCTGAATGGATTCGAAAATGGTAAAACTCGACATTTTAATGTTTAACTCTGAGGGAGTTGTAAAATGAACCTATTTCCCAAAAAAGTGGAGTATCCCTTTAAACATGTAAAATGTAACCACTAATTTGTCATACTACCAACTAAAAAAAAAAAAAAAAAAACTTTATACCTTCTTACAGATTGAGCAGCCAATAAAGATTATAATGCATGACCTCAATAACAGCAGCATTTGCCCCACAGCACAAACGTAGGTGACCTACCGAAAAAAAGAGGCTGTTCTTATCGCCAGACAACAGGCATGTCACATGAGTCTCTGTGTGTGGCTCAGATGCCCCAAGCTCCAAAAGATAGGTATATCTAACACTCTGCAGCTGGGGCAAACACAGAAAGGCGAAATAAAATAAAAAAAACCACAAAGACTGAAAGCGTGTAAGATACTCAGCCAAACACACAATCTTCACACACAAAGCAAATATAACCCTAAACATAGGGTCATCATCATCCAGTGGTGTTGTGCATGTCCGTGACAGCAGGCACAGTGCATCAGGCAGCGAAGGAGCAGCACAGCACAAAATAAATAAATGCCCCTGGACACACTGTGCCCAGCCATGTCTGACCAATCCCTACTATTCTGTCACATTCAATCACATCCATCGGCTAGAACCAGCAGCTCCTGCAGTGTCACACTCACAACATTTACAGCACTCCATATATTTCCTCTACTTTACTTGACAGAGCAGAAGTTCATGGCAGTCTCTCAATTCTACATCCATGAGTCAAAGTTGTGATGGCACAAACATATGCTGAAAAAAAAGCTGCTACGTTTACGTTCACTTAAGACATAAATGACTGTTTGCGAGAATATTTTGACATTTTTGTGTGCATTTGTAGCATGGCTAACGTTGACCAATGTCAACAAAAATGTCCCTTTTCCTAAGTATCAATAACACAGGAACAACACTTAACAATTATCACGATAATATATCAGTCAATATCGATAATTATCACGATAAATGTCAAATCTTAAAGGCAGATTTTTGCTCCCAACTGAAAGTTGTAGAAACTAGAGCATTAATTGTAGTTTTAAACTACTCTTTATTGTCAGAACATATGACAAACACGAGAACATTTGCCAGATCTGAGGTAGAACATTCAAACATTTGTCATTTTTCCTTAGTTTCTGCATGTGCTAATGGGGAATAACGTTTCAAGTCTTGAAACAGGTTTGTATTGCCTGACTTTGATGGCACACATCTTCATGAAATGTATGAAAAGCAGTATAGTCTAAATACATAAAATACTGTAATTATATTCCATTTGTCCTTTAATACATTGTCAACATAATAATATAATACAATTCAGGAATTTGCAGACGGAATAGCCTTCTAACTGTATCTCCTGTTTGTCAGTGCGGTTTCGTCTGCCTTAAAACTGGTTTAAATCACAGAAGTGTGCGCACATTTTGGATGTGTGTGCAACACATTTAGGACTGGTTGCGCTTGAATGGTTTAAGTCATTTAAATGTACACAAAGGAATCGATCATTTTAATTTAATAACAAGTATCCTCTTCCTAAGCTTAAGTATTCAATTCCAGAATTGGAATAGATTTTTGATTCCTAACCCTACACACCCCTCACTTCATTGCTCCGGCCCAAAATGCAGTGCAAGAGTAGATGTATCTTTATCATAGCTGCAGCGACCCAAATAATGCTTTGAAAAAAAAAGTAAAGATGACGAAATTATGACAACGAAAAACAAAAAATGAACATAGAATACATGAGAGTATACTGCAAGCAAGAGTTGGTTGTTAGTCGCCAGCAGTAAAAGGAACACCACAACCTCAACATCTGTTTTCAGGCCTTCCTGCTTATGTCTCTCCAGCGCTGTAAAGCTTTTCTAATATTAAAATGGTTCTAAAGCTCTTGCCTAAATCAAACCCCTTCTTTTTCCAGTGATATTCTTATGATCTTTTCTCTTTTGTAATGTCTCCCAGCCATCTCTCTTTCTACAGTCTTTCTTTAAATCTCCCTCTTGCTCATGCTCTCCCTCCCATCATGTGTACACACCTCCTACTGCTGATTGGCTACAACTGTGTTGTGGTGCTCTTCTTTCAACAGCATTTCTCCGAAATCACTTACTAAACCTTAAAGTTTGCTTATGTCGAGTGAACCAACATGAAACCTTATTTACAACCCACTTTGAAGTTGATTTTACCAATAAGCTATATAATAGGCTATATGTTGAAAATAGGGCATTGCATAACGATGCAAATCTCAATAGCCTGCATATCAACCAAGCAGGAAAGTTAATTCACAGATGGAGCCTCTGAGGGAGTAACTACATTTTGATATATTATGTACAAAATCACCCCCCCAAACACACATCTGAATTATTGTTCACAGATTGTTTACAATAAGACCACAAAAGAGTATTAAAGATTGAGTCGAGCAAAAAATAAAACTATATCTGTATCAAAATGAAATGAAAATGAAACTATATTAGATATCTATCTGGTTTCTGTGGAAAAGAAAAGGTTTTTTGCATCCCAAATCGCATACTAATGCACTACTCTATACCATTTTGTAGAATGAATGATGTGAGCAGTGTGTTCACACTGAAAATTCCAAAAGGAATAAGTTGCAGTTTCAACAACTAGTGTAGAATGTTGTGCACTACATACTCTCAACTGATAATGGATGACAAAATAACTTTATAAAACTAGATGGTAGAGTACACAGTGATTACTGCGCCATTTGGGACAGTTTAATGTTTTCTGTCCATACAATGGAAGTCAATGGTCAACATTATTCAAAATACCTTCTTTTATGTCCCACAGAAGAAAGAAAGTCATTCAAGTTTGGAAAGACATGATGAGGCTAAGTAAATGATGATTTTGGGGTAATTTAAATAGGCTAGTTTTTGATTTCATGCTGACTTCAACACTCTTTCAAGGCTGTCATTCATAAGCAAATGAAGCAACAAAACTCCACCCATCAGGACTAGAATCGTGTCAGAGAGAGGCAGAAAGAGGCCAGGCAATATGAGTAGTGAGGTGTGGCTGCACTTAAGACACCGGAGAGCTCAGAGTGGATGAAACTGGTCTGGTTAAGACGAAAGCTGAGCTTAGAAGCTGCTGGCCTGAGACATCGCAGAACCAAAGACAGCCTCCTGCCTAAATATTCTCATATGCTCTGTATGGAGATAATGGACCTTTATGGAAAGGCGGAAGAACAGAAACAGAACAGACGGTGGAAATGGAAAACATGGTTACCAGGGTTTTGTTGATGGATTATGATGAACCCCATGAACATTGAGCACCTTTAGTTCACATTCCACCCAGGATGTACTCTTTCCAATGGGACATTGTTTAGGGATTAAAACAGAATTTAAAGATCTGAAATGAATTTGTGGCAGTCAACCTATAAGCTTGCATCAGGATTTGTTGGTAAGATTTGTAACTAGCAAATATAGCAATGTCACTGCCACTGTACGGGCACAATTACAAAAAAGCAAGGAAATGACAATGCATTTTGTTCTCAATGTTCAGCTCCATGTTACAAATACAACTGCACACAGATACAGCTACACCAAAGTGACAGTAAAGGACTTGCTTGCAACTTTGTAACAATATAATGTAACAATGATGTATTAAAGCCATAAATAAAAAAGGAAATAAATAGCAACCAATAATTTCTTCTGTATTCTAAAGAACATCCAAGAGCAATGGATTATGTGGAAAAAATTAGGTTGGCACTTGGTTCTTTGTCGATTGTTGATTGGATTTTAAGATGGCGGGTTTAAGAGGAATAAATGTTAAGAAGTCATTTTAACTGGAATATTGAGATATGACATTAAGATATAAGGACAAAACATTTTTAAATAATGTGCACAAATAAATTGTTCACAATAAGATCTATGACATGCACTTACAAAATAGAAAACAGGAAATTAGAAAATAATTTCATTTAATGACGAGTTTAAAAACTGACCATTATTTTAGTCTTCAAGTTCACACATTAACATGCTTCACACATTAAAGTTGGCATGAAACGGAAGTTGCGATAGTCTTTTATTGTGATGCATTTCAGAGTGCAACGAATTCTCAAACAAGAAAAAAAAGGCAGAACTTGATTTTGTCCATCTAAAATTTTATTTTATTGTTGAGGTTATCGTAAAGGTTGTTTTGATTAAAGATAATGAGGGCATATGAATAAATAATATGCATGAATGTATAGTTTATAACAACAACTGCAACATTCCAAAAAGTATAACAACAACCAAGCACCAAGAAACTGTACTGATACATTTATGACTATTTTAAAGGTGTGGCAAGCATTATTTGAAAAATGCTGTTTGGAAGTTAGTCGCACCGACACACAAACAAACGTGTAGCCAATCAGCATTATTGGGGGCGTATAACAGTGGAAGAGAGAGAACTAGCAAGGAGGAGATTTGAAAATGAAGAAGTGATCAGGAAAGAATTTTAGGGCTTGCATTAATATTAGAGAAGCTTTCCAGCGCAGTAGAGAGCTAAACGGGAAGGCCTGAAAACAGACGTGGACGTTGCTTTGATTCCGCTCCACATGTGAGTAACACTGGTTTTGAGTGTCATTGATTGTCTGGACTGGAGTTGCTGTGATGTTGGCAACTAACAACAAACTCTTGTTTGTAATTACTATAGTGTACTGTACATACATTTTTTGTGGTTCATTGTCATTCATTTATCCTCTGCACTTTATTTTCCGTGAAATATTATTTTGTTGCACTTCTGCAATGATAAACAGACATCCACTCTTGGATTGCGTGCGTAATGGAGGCCTGCTACTAAGAGTCGCACTGACGACTCCTTCGAGACCGAAGGTGGTTAGGAGTGGATGGTGAGTTTTGGAGGCGGACCAATGAAGAGAGGGGAGTGTTTATCATTTCAAATATTAACAATGTCCAACAGCATTTTTGAAATATCGCTTACCCACCTTTAAGTGAGCACACTTAAACTAAACACAGTGAGACCACCCACTTCAACAGCTGTAACTGTAACCAGTTGCGGTCACCAGGTTACAATCTGAAGAAAGAAAGATATTGATATGACCAAGAACAAAAAAACTGCTTTCACTTCACTTGTGCTTAATAGTCAAATAACTTATCACTTTTAGCTACAAAGTCCCTGTGAACACATAATAGGGTAGGTATGCAGTGTAAGGTGAACCATTATGAAACGGGTGGAGATGTGGAACAGTGATCATCTGTGTCATCAACAAAGCCGGTACACATACATAGGTAAATCAGCATCACCACCACTATAAAACCACCTGAATATATAACGTCAGGCGGACAGTATTAAACCTTCTGATTAGTTCAACTCCAGGCTGGTTTTCCATTCATGCATTAGTAATGGTTTTGCTCAAAGACACATGGCTGAATAGTGATTCGTCGGATATAAGCACAATAAGCCGTCAGGGTCTAGACATCATTCAATTCATATGGGATATGCTGTCAAAATAGGCAGCTTTTGACACATTTATGGCCTTATTTCTCCGGGTGACTCAGGACCGTGAAGCATGAGAAACCTGAACGGGCTGTTCAACGAGAGTCCTGTCGCGTACAGGTGATAAAAACATATAACGCGAGTTGGAAGGAATAGTGGATTTTTTTTATTTTTTTTTATATCATCTCACCTTTGGCTTCGCAGTCGGCGCAGTACTTGTTATCATCCTCTCTCAGCATTTTGGACAGAATGGCCTGATGCTGCTCGTTCAGTTTCTGAGCCTTTTCCCTCTCCGATCGAGTCGTCATCTCGGACCGTTTTCTGTCAACGTCTCTGGATAAAATCACCGGTCTTTCCTCCGATTCACTCTGTTCACTTGGGTCGTTATAAATGGAAGACCATCCCCTGTGAAATGAAACTATGATGGGCTGAAGGCAACAGAGCGGCGACTGTGTTGAGAGGTAGAGACTGAGCGGCGGAATATGGCCGATTGGAGTAACTGACCGGAAGCGGAAACTGAGACGAAGTACAGTGGGATAATAAAATAGCTTAAAAATACAGCGAATGGGGAACCGGGAGACCATTTAATCAAATTTAATGAAATATTACTGTTATATCATTTTAAAAGTCAAACCTTTGCTTTGTGAAATCCAAATTTTGAGGCCACTGTGACTTTTGCGTCATTAGTGACGTATGTGTGTGTAGGAAGGTTGGGCAGCCGGTGTGACGCGAAAGGTGAAGTTATGATTATGTGTAAACAGTTGCTAAGGTAATGTAGAATGTTGTCATTTGTTTGAAACCTGATAAATACACTATCGTTTACTTCGGCAAACCTATTATTAACTGGGTAGCGTTAACATTATAAGCTTGCAACCCTGTTTGCGAAAGCATGTCTAAATATTTAACCCTGACAGGACAGGAGCTTATAGACAATAATAATAATAAACTCTTACGAATTAAACCTTAAAAACTACATTCTGAAATCATACCAATTTCTAACAACAAATTTTACAAATAAAATGTTAAAACTTTAAATAAACATAAAAATGACTTAGAAAAAAACATATCAAATAAATTACTGTATGATTTTAATATTTAAATACAATCTAATAAGACCTTTCATAATGCACAGGCCATATGGAGGGGTAAATACTATTTATCGCGCTATATTAAATGGTAAAACACATGAGACAGCAAAGAATAATGTATTTGTTGAATGTGCTTTGAATTATCCCCTGCCACATGTCAGCCAAACTGCCACTGTTCAGTTTTGTAGTCTTTGCAGAGTTTTTGCATAAAGGCTGATGTGGTACTGCCTGTAGCCTTAACAATTAATGTGCAGATACTTAGGGAAACAGTATATTATTTTCACAAAATAAAAATGACTACTTATACGACACTAAACACATAAATGTCCTTGTGACAAAACTTTGAATGTTTGAAATGTGACAAAATAAATTATTAATATACATTTTATGGTTGAATATGTTTATTCCTTAGAGAGACCTTTTGGACACTTTGTTACCCTCTTTCATATAAAAATGCAACAATATGTATTGTGGATAGTGACAATATAGGCTATCGTGGAAGTTCACCCAAAATCAAATTACTGCGTGAGAAAAAAGTTCTCAGAGATTTATATATATATATATATATATATATATATATATATATATATATATATGTGGGTGTGTGTGTGTTATTTGTGTTATTTTATTTGTGTAAAAAGTGGCTTACATTGTTTTAAATATATCTAGTCAGTTAGTCAGTGACAGAGTTCAAGCATATTCATCTAAAATAACTCTGTATTTTCAGCTTCAGAATAATGACTACTTGTATCATGGTGTCACCATTGTCCAGTGCATTGGGTTACCAGCACCAAATCCAAGCTTATTCTTGTACACCCTCAATGTAACATCAAATGTATAATTTTAATCAACAGTACATTTTTTGTTAACCTTTTAACATACGTCTTGGAGCAATAATATTATATGAGTTCAGTATTGTGATATGTATCGAACTGTTACACCAGTAATATATACACATACAGATTCTTATCACAATGCAAATTAAAGACTACACAGATCCATTCAAGTAATTACTACTTTTTCACACTTACACACTATTACATAGGCCCACATAATCAGTGGAGACGAACATCATTTCTAGGTTCAAAAATTATCTTATTTATATCTGTATGCTGAATTAATGATTACATTCAAATGACTCAAATGGTAAAATAAATAAATCTGAGCAGGCCAAATCTAAAAATCAATACAACGACCCTTCCTTTCCCAGTCACCAAATCGTGTCGGTTCAGGGCCTCTGGGGCCACCTTTCTCCTTAGTTTCTGGATTCACATCATCTGGAAATCCTGTTAAAGGAGAAATTAAACAAACGTTTTGTGTCATAATTAATTATACACTTTAAATATGTCATCTGATTTACAGCATCTGTAAAATAGACATAGGCCTAAAACAGTTCCTATCCTTCCTTATGCTCGCTGTCCTTTATGTAATTTATTCAACGATCATATAACCGTATAACAGAGTTGTCGTGTGTTCTTACTTTTAAGGACATCATTAGATTTGGGCTCATTTTCGTCCATGTCAAAGCGTCCTTGGGGCGTTTTTGCTTTCTTTAAAGGTTCTTTATCTTTGGTCACCCCACCAGAAGCATATCCTGCTGTCCTATGATATGCTGTAGAGACAGCAGTGCAATGTTTCAACAAATCTGTCGCTGTTCGTAAGACTCACGATTCTCAGTAATCAATATAAAGAAGGTTGAAAATTATAAAGATCAATGTGACATAAGTAACGTTACGTGACGTTAGTAACGTTAGTAGACGCATGTTGGGCACGCAAGCATTAAATAAACACTCACCAGGATAAGTCGACTCTAAAAACAATCCTCTCTTAACAAAACCTCCAGCTGTCGAGCAGCAAACACGTAAAAGAGACATCTTGCGATAAATGCTTTACTGTTGTGCACGTTTCCCTTGTCGCTGCAAAAAATTACACAACTGAAGGATGTTTAGACGAGGAAAAATGACGTGTCTTACGTCATCTTTTAGGGACACCAAATGCACTCGAAATGGTGTAGGCGGCGCTAAAGAAGTGCAGAATCTAAATGTTATGCACATTTGTATCTGCTTTGCATGCAGTTGTTTTCCCAAAGCGATACTAGTACGAAATAATACATTCCTGTCAGACAGGGAAATTAATTACTAATGTTACAGAACATACTCAAAACTACAAAATTACCTTTTGTGATGGTACCCGACTATTAGGTATGACTGCAAAAATAAATGGACATTTTATGAATTATATAAAGTAAAATTATATGATGTAATGTTACGCGATTTTCTTCTTAAAGGGATACAATTTACATTTTTTTAAGTGAATCAGGGCTGTCCCTTTAATTGCGTTGTAACACAAACAGAAAACAAAAACGTGCTGCATCATGCAAGGCTACTTTGAATCAAATCTGCAACTGTTTTGAAATTGACAAGCCACATGTACCCACATAACAAAAATAAAAAAAAAATCTTGTTCTTATATTTATAGCCTATGCCTACCTAATTGTAATTTGCACTCTCAGACATTAGCCTATAAGTGTAGCCTACAACATTACAATATTTAAATAATAGGCTACTTGAGTCCAGTCAGTGCAGTCTATGTTTATGAAAAAAGGGTTGAACAAATTGCAACAGAAGCAAACTCAACTGATCAACTGAAGGAGAAAAAAGCCCCGAAATTCATTTGGGGAAGTTTCTAAAAAGACCCAAATAGTCTATTCAGTTGATTGGTTAGGCTACATCAAGACGAACAAAAAATGTAGGCTATTAAGTTTCAAATTGTTAACATGGCCAATCGGTGCATGATATAATTATGCTGGTTTGCATAAATACCACAACAGATCTAAACGGGTATAGCCAGGTGAAGATGTCTGGTTGAATCTTGTTGCTAACAGTAAAATATCAATGGAACCCATTTAGGCTACCCATGAGCAATGATTGAGGCACAAAGAAGTAGGTTACTTTAAAAAAAAACACCCTTTATTAATTCTTATAGCAGAGATTGGGTTTGGGGCTGTCCGTGGGACTGTTTCTGGGGGATGAGTCTGAAGGAAGAACATGAGACACGGGAAAGGAGAATGCAGAAAGCAATGGGTCAAATAAAAACGAATGAATGACTGAATCTCTGCCCCTTATGCGACATTTGTTTGCCTCTATAGTTTTTTTTCCTGTAAGATTTCAACAAGATTCAACAAGACATCTTCACCTGGTTATATCCAATGTTTAGATCTAGCCTATTGTGATGCAATAGCAGTAGCCTAATTATGCTGCATTACATGGGTAATGTTGACAAACAGTTTAAAAAAAAAAAACTTGTAATACATTTTTTTGTTTGTCTTGATGCAAGTAATCAAATAAGTACTTTTTATGGTGATATCTAAAAGGTTAAAAAAATACCCTATTCACGTGAGAAGAATGAATAGGGCGGAGAGTAGGCTATATTTGGGTCTTTTTCGAAACTTTCCGCTATGGGATTCTTCGGGACTTTTTTGTTCTTCCTTACTCAGGACATATTGAAGATACAAAATCAATTGAGTTTGCTTCTGTTGTAATTTGTAGTAACAGTTTGACCCCAATTTTGTCTTAAAATGAATCGATAACCTATGTTCCAACTTCCTCTTAACTTCAGACAATTGGAAGTTGCGCAACTTACACAACAGTTGATTCAGCCTAATTTCTAATTATTTACCATAAGGTTGGCATACCCAATGTGAGGCATACAGCCACAGATTGTTACGGATATATTTGATCTAAAAGGCAAGTTCTCTAGGAGATTGTATTGCCGATATGAAGATAATGAATTGCATCCAGGAAACTGAGGTAACACGCCGTGATCGGGTTGATTGCGGGGACGTCATTTAAAAAAATAAAAATAAATGAAAACAGAAAAATAAATATCATTATCAGGAATAGGCCTATTCCATCTTTATATGTTAAAGTGGGCATAGAGTTAAACTAGAGGTGTAACGCTCTCCTGGCTGGTCTTCCAGCTTGCTCTGACGTCAAACCTCTGCAGCCAGTGGTCTTTAATGAGCCGAAGAGAGCACACGTCACTCCTCTCTCCTCACAAAATTGCACTGGTTGCCATTGCCGCTCGCGTAAACAAGTCACTGACGTTTGCCTACAGAACAACCACTGGCACTGCTCTGAACTCACTTCAGACTTATGTGCCATATACAGAAACTTGAGCTCTGCTAGCGAATGTCGTCTTGTGGTAGCCTACCATCGCAAAGAGGCACAAAATCTCTTTCTCAGACTCGGACCTTTACCAATTACCATGATGACTGTTCCCTTTTGGTGGAATGACCTGCCCAACCTACCCTATCTCACGACCAATTCGTACGAATTCGTACGAGTGATTAAAAAGTGGCTAATTCGTACTAATTCGTACGACCTCACTCGTGCGAATTCATACGATTTGTCTAAACCCACGTGACGGTTATGTTTAGGGGCGGGGTCAGGGGTAGGTCATTCGTACGAATTCATACGAATTGGCCAATTCGTAAAATATGTACGATTTAGCTAAAATCGTACTAATTTGTACGACTGAGGTCGTATGAATTGTTACGAATTAGCCACCTCGTAAAATTCGTACGAATTCCCGTGAGATCGGTTCAACCAGAGCTACTGAGTCAGTAGCCACTTTCAAGAAACTGCTGAGGACGTAGCCTATAGGCCATCTTTTTCGACAGCACTTGATCCAGTAGCCTACTAAACACTTTCTCTTTTCTCTTAAAAAATAATAATAATAATAAAAACTGCGTTAAATTAAACTGAGAGGGGTCATAGCACTTTGTTGTCCTATACTGTTAGTTTAACTGCTTCTATATTGTTCTCATTTGTAAGTCGCTTTGGATAAAAGTGTCTGCTAAATGAATTAATGTAAACTCTCATCGCATGCCATTATTTCCAGCCCACCGTGGAATGAGATATCTTAACGTAGATAGCCTACTGTTACTGGTTCATTGCCCGATGTTTCTGCGCTAAATGACTTCCATCTCTTAACATGCTGGAAGGTTTTAAGCGACACATTATGCGATTTCGGAAGAGATGATGAAACGTTAGGCCTATTGGATAAGCTTCTGCTTAGTTTCAGAAACACCATCACATCTACACATCGTCAATATCACAAACACACGCATTCTCTATTCTCCAAGGCACACATTTATCATGCAACCAAAACTGTCATTCACTTAGATGAGAGATATGACAAGCCATGTGAGGTGTTGCTATGGTTACTCAACAAAAGCGCTAAACAGTTATAGGCCTACAGAAAGACCCAGGTTGCGACATGACATATTTAGCTAGGCCTATATCAAACAAGCTATAATAAAATATTGATTTTAAAGGTCACGCCATCTTCGAAGAAAATAAAGGACAAATAAAAACCTTGTATCACATAAGCTTATATTTTAATAACAAATAATACGCATACAGTGCTACCAAGTTGATGTCTTTGAGAAACTGTTGAGTGCGTAAAATGTGACGTGTAGGAGTTAGGCTACTGAACACAGATATTTCGGCGTTGTCTCTTTCATATAGAGCCTATCTGAACAAAATAAATGCTGCTTCTAGATTCCCGAGAACATATCCAGAAAGCTAAAAACATAAATGCACTACAAATAATGTAAAAATGATTATGACAACGAATATTTTTTTTCTGGAAAGTTGCGACAACATATTTCTGCATATCAAGTGCTTTAATTTATATCACGCTTCCGTCTTCAGGCTATGGTGAAAAAATAAGTCTCACTTAGTTATCACAAGCATAAAAAATGAAAGCCGGCCCAGACTCATTGGCCCATTTTTACCTGTAGCCTAATGTTTAATCCACGAATTTGTTGAAAGTGTTAACAAACGTGCAAAAAATGCAATCGCTCAATGCAAGCGTATGGCGTATATTAGGCCAACAATTATGAAGAAAAAAAATGAATTGGTAACACTTTATAATAACTTTATTCATATTCATAAAATTAAGTTAATCAGCATTAGCTGCAATTGGAAACAGTTCATTCAAATAAGTGAGAATTAATCTTGATTGGCCTTAGCTATTCTCATTCTTCCAAGAAGCCTATGAAGTTATGGAAGTTTTTACGCTTTTCAGAAAAGTGCACATTAGAGCACCCTTTAGGCTACACGTTAAAGCCGGTGTCTTTTCATCATGTAGACATATGTTGAATTCAGGTTGATTGGGACACCTTTGGCAAAAACGTTCCTCTCAACCTGAATTCACCCCTATGGTTTAATCACCTTCATTATGGCATGAAAATCCGCATGCATGCACGACTCTTTCGTTTTCACTCATTTGTGAGTAAAGAGGTGCAAGCTTTTCAGTCTTCATACAGTGAGGCCGTTGTGGGCTATCTGTGTCTAATCCTGGCAATGACAACACGGATAGCCTGTTAATCATAACGATGCCTACCTTATTTCCATAGGCTAACAGAGGTTGCGTTATTTACCTGATTTTTTTCTCATACGTGCTTTGCGCAATGTGCAATATGGCCAATTTATTTTTTCAGCTGTCACGATTTTTTCCTATAGTCAGTAATAATTTATTCAGTGGATATAGCTTTAATTGCAAGATAATTTGATAAGGCTTGGGCGAAAAGTTAAACATTTTAATAGCAGACCTACTTAAATTGGACCTACATAGGCTTTTGGGAGCTTCGTACGTTTCGTACGAAGATTCGTACGTTCGTTTATGTGTTAACAACAGCCTATTTTATTTATTTTGAGACTATTAATAGTTAAACGTTATAAACGCGTTAGCCTACCACATAGTACGTTATGCTTTTGGAAGTATACAAATTAAAAATGAATGTCTGAGTTACGAAATATGTTTTGCATATTGTTCCTTAAAAACAAAAACAAAAAGATTATCTGAACGATTGTAGCCATCAAATAGACTTTTTTGTACAATTTGCATATTACAAATGAAAGACTAATTTTACATTAGAAAGAAGAAAGCAATGATATTCCTCTGTACATCCCACGTCCATAAAAGTCTGCCCATCTCAATCAGTGTTGGGAACGCTACTGATTTTCCCCGTGTTCTCAGTCCAGGGCTGAAGGTTCTGAAGTGCGAACAGAGAGCTGTTGTGAAGGCAGATTGGGTCCGGAGTAACAGGTTGGTTTATAGTCTTCTGAAAAGCTTCTTGCTGAAGTTGCATAAGAATTCGGTTCGCTTGTTGTCGCTCTGCTTCTCTCTCCTCTGCTGTCTGCCGCCTGTGTGACGTGGATCACAGGAGTCATTAGTCGCGGATTCCAGTCATACATAGGCCTACTAATAACAGCAAGAATACGAATACAATATATGATCTTAATTACAAAGAATACATACATAAATATTATCAATCGTTTTGTAATTAGGCCAATACCTCATAACGTGGATTTCCCTAAATAATTCTTACAGTAGCCTATACTGCACGTCATACGTTGTGTCAACTTTTATTCTTAACTTTTATTTCTTAACCCATAAAAGTTCCCAGTAGCACTTTTTTTTTGCAAGGCTTATATTTTAAAGCTTATAGTTTAAAATACAGCAGAATTCAGTTTTTTAAGGCTATGCATATTTCAGGCCTATGCTAGACCTGTAAATGTATAAATATAATATACAAACATCATATAAATTACATTTCTGGTTCTCAGATGTCAGACGTCAAACGCTTATTTAGCCAAATCGCAATACGATTTATTTTTCATGGTATAATATTTAATTAAATATTAAATAATTTTTGTTATAGCCTGAACATGAAATCATCATAACATCAATTATCCATCTTCAGTTAATCATAAATAAGAGTTTAGAGCAAAGTTTGGTTACAAAATTAGAGCATAATTTCTGTAATTTTTCAGGTCTGTTTCTATGAAGTTAGGTCAAACAGATTGTTAAAAAATAGTAAGAGAGCTGTAGTAAAAAAAAATGCATTAGAAGTCCATAATTAAGTCTTGAGAAAGAAAAGGGACATTCAATTGTCATCATTCAAATATGAATAGATCAAATTGAATAATATGGATGTACCGATTGGATTG
This sequence comes from Pimephales promelas, assembly GCF_988280905.1. Lineage (NCBI taxonomy): Eukaryota > Metazoa > Chordata > Actinopteri > Cypriniformes > Leuciscidae > Pimephales > Pimephales promelas. The sequence goes on from NC_142779.1 coordinate 15,428,153, forward strand.
CTTCGATATTAAGTGAACTGCATAAACAGGCCTTATACAAACCACCAATGGAATGCATTAGGGACTGACCCAACTGACCTCATTGGAGTAGGCTGCTATAAAAACAAAATACTTAACTGAGTTTAGTGGACGAAAAAGAATGCATTACATGCGAGTGTAAAACCATGATTAGATCAGAAGAGCTCACCTCCATTTCGTTCTTCTGTTTTGGAACCATGTTTTGACCTGCGCATCAGTCATTTTAAGTGCTTTCGCTAAGGCTGCCCTCTCAGCTGACGCCAGATACTTCTGACGGTGGAAGCGTTTCTCCAGCTCGCAGATCTGGAGGCGCGTGAACGAAGTCCGGGGCTTCTTCTTCTTCGGAGGGGTTCGGTTCTGATACGGGTGACCTATACGGCGTGTTACAGTGAACGGTGAGAGGGCCACTATTGAGAGACAGATTGAAATCAAGCGGAAGATATCAGCAAAACGCCACAGCCAAGCAGTGTGAAGCAAATGAGACTTCCAGAGGAGAAAGGCGACTTTTGTCCTTTAAAAAAGCATGCAACAATCACGAAATATATCGAATAAGTTCAGCCAAGCAAGCAGACAGGGATCTTTTTGGCATTTCCTCATGACGTGTGTTAAATGTAAACAACATCAACAAAAACACTGTAAAACAAAAAAGATGTGCCTCATTTAAATGGGGCTAAGAGATTTTATCACACTCTAAAAAATGCTGGGTTGTTTTAACCCAATTTTGGGTGAAATGTGGACAAACCCAGCTGTTGGGTTAAATTTATTAATTGCATTTTTTAATTCAACGTTTCGGTTTGTCCATATTTGACCCAAAATTGACCCAGCATTTTTTAGAGTGCATGATCAAAAATATAATTATTTATTTTGCCTGAATCAAAGAGGGTTAAGTCAATAGGTAACAACTGCACACTTTCCAATGTGTAATTATTTTACATAATAATGCTAAAAAAATAATGGCCATGCCTTATAAATCAACATTAGCCTCGACTATTGGCACGTTTATATTGATACGACTATTGTTACGTCCCCATAGGGAAAACAATTTGTGGATGTTAATTTGTCTGTGCCTACTGCATTAAATTTGCAATAGTTGATATTTGTAGAAATGCTCGTTTATTAATTCGCGAGACCAGTGGCTTACTAAACTTTATATCCAGTAGGCCTATTTTTATATCGAAAGTTCTAAAATGTCCTTTGTTGTCAGAAGTAAAAGGACTTTAACAATAAAGTCATTATAAATCATATTAATCCGTGAATTTCTGCGTGATCAAATCAAGCGTAGCCTAATTGCTTCCTTAAATTTTTAAGTAAAAAGTTGTGACAAGTTACAACCTGCAATAGCCACACGTATAGTTTTTCGACCTTTGATTACTGATATTGTTACAACATGATGAAAACATTTTACAGTGTCACAAACACCACTGCGAGTTCAGAGTGATTTCGATTAGGCCTACCTGTAAATCTCTCTTTGGTATATCTCCTGTTACTCTCCATCCATGGAAACGTTAATCCCGTGAGATTGTTAATGGTGCCCATGCTTCCCATACTTGGCACCGTGGTAGCGCTGGTGGGAATGGACGAGTGAACGCTGCTCAGCGGCCGGTGCGCTGGAACTCGGATCACTCCCGAAGAATTAAGGCAATTCCCATTAACATTCGCGCCCAAGTTCATGTTGTACGAGCCGTTGAGGGAACCAACGCTGCACGAGTTTCCATTGTATCCAGCCGAGTTATTGACGCCGTAGTTGCCAGTCATGGTATTGTAGGCTGTGCTGACTATGCAGCCCAAACCGTAGTCCATGTCCTGCATTCTGGGGTTGGCGATCATGCAGCTCCCCTGGTCTGCATTGTTAAGAATCTGGTCGATCCCAAAACTGATGGTGTCTGCGTGCGTCTGGTGGAGATGCGCTCCCATATGATCCATGGTGTGGAGAGGCGCGTGCTCCTGCGAGCCTACAGGATCCTCCACGTCACCCCAGTTATCATACAGCTACTAAAACGCAGTTTAGTCCAGTTTGTCGTTATCTAATAGCGTTGACTGCATGTGTGAGTAAGACTGAACTAGACGATTGTCTTTTTTTCCTGCCTCTCTTTACCCTTATAGCTATAGCCTGCCGGATGGAGCCACGGGAACATCAATCAAAATGCCAAAGAGGCTGGGTAAAATTAAGCCTCCAATTCTGGGGTGAGAGACCCAATTGGCTAAAGAATCCACGACGATTCTATTCAATGAAACTCACTGGAATTCCCTCTTCAGGGTAACTCAAAAGGGAAGATTTATTAAACCAAAACACAGGCCATTTTTTTTTAACAAAACAAAAAACGCACGTGAAAGAAAAAACCCATTTCAATTAGCTAGCCTACATTATATTAACAATGCAGTCTATATTGTCGAGAAACCTTGTCTTTGGATAGCCTATTTTCAATACAACATAGGCTAACAATATTTCGCGACCATGATGAACTCTTAGATTTCAAATTAATTAGGCCTACATTGATTTGTCAGTATTTTAGAGACGGATCAATCCCACAACATAACCAAAACCATACAGTCAACATAATACAATACACTGTGAAATTAAATCTGAATAAAGCAATCATTCTGACTTATCTGATTAATTGCCTTATTCACCAAAAATGGATGATTAGCTATTTAGATTGCAACAACATAAAGGAATTCTGGATGAAATGTGTTTTCAAACTATTTTAATTTATTTATTTTAAATGTTAGTCAGGACAGAATTTATCCACATTAATTTGGCAAGATGCATCGATCCGTTAGAGTGCTCATGTGTTAACTTATGCTTTAATTATTCATTTTATTTTGTATGCATTAATCTTTCTAAATCAGACAATAACAAAACGAATAAGCGATATTAGACGGAAAGCAAACACGTTCAGGTTATCGATTCCTTCTGGAAGAAAGGGGGTGATTATTTAACGTATAAGATGCATTTAAGTATTAATATTTGATGGGGCTCCATATTAATGCCGGCCAAATGACCAACATGAATGTTTAATGAGGTATAATAGTGTAGCCTATATTTTCGCTAAAATTGTCATTTTTTTGTTTTTAGTGATGAAGACTTAATTATAACTTTAAAGTGTGTTGGTGCTTTAAAATGCATCATTAATGTGCATTGCACCTGGTAAACAATTGATTTCCATTACATAAAAAAACGTTAAGTGCTGGATTAATTTGGGACGATATTATACAACATACGTACCGCTTGAAAAGTGTCATTTATTGCGCGTCTATTCCTTTGATGCAAATAAATGTGACTGGAATCGAAATGATTTGCATTCAATTTAAGCCGTCTGTCACAATTCTTTCTTTGAATTACCAGATAAGATTGCATTTTAGAAATTATATTTTAAAGGAATTTGTCAGTAGCCTATATTTTGGTGAGCGATTTTTTTAGGGTTTCTTTCTTTGCTTAAATTGTTAACGACGTTCTCACTTTAGCTACTGAAATGTGTTAAAGGTTTGATATATGGACGGAACCTTTTATTTTGGCTTCCTCAGAGAAGACCCCCGGCATCACGTGAGCCCTAGTTTGTTCCCGATTTACCAGCACGTTGGAACTCTCTGTGGTGCGCCATTCTACCTGTGTAATGCTCGACATCTGATCCATCGGCGCTCACTGGCGCCACTTCCATCAGCTGCATCTCTGAGCGCACAGCCCTGCTGCTGACAGCTTCAAGTACATCTACATTCATGCAGCACTCTCATCAAGACATTAGCCATTCACACAAACGCCTCATATTTAAGTAATGTTCATATTCAAAATATAATATCTGCATTCTGCAACAGCATCCTTCTAAAAATGAAAACAGAAATGTAGCATCAGGTTAGTTTTTCATTTAGCTCACTATAGTTCAACCAGACTCTAGTTCATTTCATGTAAAATGAAATTGAGCGGAAGTGCGTAGGAGGGCGCAGCCAGGCTACTATAGCTGTACATCTGAAATACAATTACAGAGAATTACAATTACAAATATATCGCTCATCTTTTGAGAAATGTCTAAAGGTTACACCTCTAACATAAAACAGCACGACCAAAATGTGAAAAGTATCTAATGCAGCCCTGTTTAAAAATGCCAGGTGAATCTATTAAGCAGCTATTAGTTGGACATTTGAACCTCACTAATATTTAGGCCCACTGTAGAATTACAGTTCTCACTTCCATGATAAGGGAAATGGGCTTTTATTTTTGGAGGACAGAAGGTCAGGTTCACTGTCTTTAGCCTCTGAAATAGATTGATTAACTCAGCAAATCCAGCTTCTTAATGCATTATGTCAAATGGGAAGGAACTGGGCTGTTTCTTTAAAAAAGGCATCCATTATATAAACCACATGAAAAGAATACAATACATCATAACACTTTTAAATACATCTAAACCAAGTGAGCAACATAAATATGGTTTCAATGGTTTTTGATCTATGATTTTAAATGATGGTATGAAGCCAAGCCCAAGACAGCTCCTCAAGGGAGTGTGCAAGCCAAGTGTATGGCCTCTTTTAAATGTGAAAGATGCCGCACTAAGGTGAGACAGAATATGTCTGCTGAAAGCAAACTGGAATGATGACCAAGCACTGGTTAACAATTGTCCAGATCAGTTGCTGAGGTGCTGAGGGACAGGACATCCATTAGCTTGTTGTGTCTTCCATGCTAATGACGTGTTTTACAGGATAATGTGTCTGTCAAAACATAGCATGGACAATTATTTGACAAATTGCCCATTATTACAATATTTCTTACAGTTCGAGATAGAAACTAAATGCTTTTGCAAGGAGAGGATAACTTGACTAATGATAGTCAAATGAATGTTCAAGTAAATAAGGCAAATTATTAAACTGGTTGTTTGCCATTGCACCAAATTTAAGAAGTCAAAACAAGGTTATGTTATGACTCTGCTCAGACTTATAGGCTAATATGACGTCTTTCATGAAAATAATAACAATGTTCTTTAATGAGTTTATTTATTCATTATCACAGCTAATCAATAATAATTTTGCATAATCTTAAGATCTATATTATAAATGTTGTTATACAATATAATGCAATTTGTTGGTCTATTTAGCCACTGTGCCATTTACAGTAATATTACAACAAAAGTTGTTGGAGATATATATGATGTCTCTTTAAAAAAATACAAAATATCTCAACCGTTTTCAGGTTTGACCACTTTGCACTCAATCTTATTTAACAACACAACTTAAAAACTAGTAACGCAGCCCTTCATAATGCTTATTGCTGGAGGCGTACAGATCGCTCACAGGTTGAATTGGAGTACAGATTTATTGTTTGAATCCCCACTCCCACAAACACATGGGAAGTCTCATTTCATACGGCAGGCACCATGTGGATTCACTCTGTGGCCTAATAGTGGACTTGACACCAATGACAGCGGAAGTCACTGGATGGTGCGTCTGTCCTCTCGAGTGTGGGTGCATCCTGTCGCCTGTTTTATTTAAGGGAGGCTGTTGAAGCCGGCCTCACTTCCCTTTTCCATTCTGAACGCAGTAGCCCAGCTGGGACCCGTTTACTTCACAGAGATGGATGGACTCATCCCACCAGCTACTGGTCATTACGTGTAAGATCAACACTATTGCTCCCCTTCCCAAACTCCACGGACCAAACAAAAAAAAAAAAAAAAACCCTTCTCTAGATGTCAGTCTGTACCATTAGCTGCTAGATTGCCAAAGTGAATATCCATAGTAACTAAGAATGTTTTGATTATAAAAACATCAGAGGTCTCCCTCTTGTATGATTTAAATGGTTTCATATTATTACCTCAACAGATGAAAATGTAGCCTGCTTAAAGGGATAGAAAATTCTGACATTATCGACTCAAATTATTGTTATTCTAAATCTGTATTTATTTATTCTACAGAACACGAGAGAAAAGATTCGGATAAGATTTGTTTTAGTTTATTGTATTGAATAAAACCGTTTTCATTTTTACATCTAATGTCTTCAAAAATACTTTATACTATATTTTCCACTTTTGGGTGAGCTATCCCTTTAAATACTTAACATATTTTATAAAAATAAAGAAAAATGAAAGAAGAAAGCATTATAGACAAATGCTGAAAAAAAAGTAGAAAAAAATGTTTAAAAAATAATTTAGAAGAAATGAGCACAGGAGAGGGAAAAGCATAAGGGGAAAGAATAGATATTAATCCAGCAATTTTACAATAAACAGGGAGGGCATCATTAATCAAAGTTACATATTATATGTGGCCTAATTTTTCTTTTTCATTATCTTCATTATATTCCAAACACTGCAGCATCAACTCTGAATACGTAAAGAGATTTTCATACATATATTCATGATCACATTGCGGGAAAAGCAGGCAATAGTTTTTCATTAAATCCCTGACTGCGAAATCTACATGTATATGTATCGAAATGTTAAAAGATCAGCGAGTTATCCAAACAATGCCATTAATTTCCTTTATTATCAACAGCGCAGCACGAGAGGCAACCAGAGGCATCATAATCTGTCATCACACGGTGCCTTCAACAGGTAGGCTGTTTTTGTGTTTATCTTTTCCTCCTTGTTCCCTCTCCCCATGTCCCAATTATGCAGCTCGCTACACCATAACAAACAGGTCCACCAGCCCAAACCTACCAGCCAGAAACACAGCCACAGACTAGCTGGTGCCTGCATAGGCCTCGGGGGCTTCAGCTCACACCTAATGATCTGCTTTGACGGAAAGAGGCTGTGGGCCAGAGCTTAGCATCTCCCATGATACCCCACCCCCACACAAACAGCTAGGTATGTGGCATCAGCTGATAACTTACACTAACGGTATGTTTACACGACAACGATGTACAATGTTGTTGTCTGTCTGTATGCGAAATTCCCGCTCACACGGATATGCGAACACGACTAAAAATCCTATATCGTTCAAGCCAGGCCAGTAGTTGGCGTAGTCACTTTGTAAATAAACACTACGTGTCTTTAGACTGAACACGTAATACGCATGACATCACCGTTTGGACAAATTTCGCGTTTTGTAGTTTACATGGAGACGATAACGGTACCATTTTATAAAAATTCTACTTTTAAATTAATATTTAAAGTTTGCATTTCATGCCCCAAAAACGTTGTTGTCGTGTAAATGAATGGTAAAAACGCATAACAAGTTTTTGCCTTTAGTTGAAAACAATCTGTCACGGCCCTTTATTTAAAGGGATACTCCACTTTTTTTGGAAATAGGCTCATTTTACTACTCCCCCAGAGTTAAACAGTTGAGTTTTACCGTTTTCAAATCCATTCAGCCGTTTTTTTTAGAAGAGTATCAGTAACCAGACAGTTTCTGGTCTAAATGACTTCCATAGTATATTTTTTTCCTACTTTGGAAGTCATTGAGACCAGAAACTGTCTGGTTACTGATACTCTTCTAAATATCAGAAAATAGGCTGAATGGATTTGAAAACGGTAAAACTAAACTGTTTAACTCTGTGGGAGTAGTTAAATGAGCAGTGGAGTATCCCTTTAAGACTGGCATTGACTCTTCCTTCAAAATTCCTTAAAAACATTGATATTCTCTGCGATGTATACTGTCTATCTAAAGCTCTAACATCATCATAAAGCACAAAGGAGTACTTATGAATGTCGTTATATTTTTCACAGTTCAATCGCAGACTATTAGACGGCTCAAAAAAGAAAACAGACTGAAGTGCATAGCATATGAGACATTTATCTAAGCCTTACAGCGTGGCAGGACAGACATCACTCTCAGGGGTCAAAGGTCATCTCTAATTGGGTGGAGAAAAGAAAACAAGCACTCTTTCAGGGTGGTAGATCTAAGGAGGGCTATCACAACAACTCAAAACAGAGGGGACCGAAACTTCAATAACTGTTTCAATCATAGAGTACTCCATGAAGTCAATAATGGTGAATTGGGGCATCTGTAAAAAATGTTACACTTTCCTTCATAACTCATAGACTACTACATTTATATGTGCCACAAATAATTGTAGATTTTAACAGTAGTTTAACACATTTTAACATAATAAGGAAATACTTTCCATGGTAATACTATAAAGGGGATAGTTCACTTTGAAATGAATTTTTGATATGTTTTTATATTTTTGATATTGGACAACTGATTCAGATCAGTTGGACATGGCTGTGGTTACACGAGGTAAAAACGATATAAATATTGTTCGTTTTCTCACACAAGCCGCTGGTTTCAATGTGAAACTTAATGTGTAATGAAAACATCAATGTGTACTTACATTTACGAGTCACTAAATCATGTTTAATTTGGACTTCTCTGTGCATGCTCTTTGACGTGGACCCCCATACCTGCATTATATGATTGACACACAACACCAGATTGTCAAAATTGAAAATACTGTGGAAACAAAGACACCTACATCTTGGATGCCCTTGAGGTAAGCTAAAACATATCAAAAATTAATTTCAAAGTGAACTATCCCTTTAATATTAATGAACAGTTTTTTTTTTCCTTTATATGGTACCAGAGTTGTCTAGAATTGTTTTTAAACATACAAATGCCCTATGTAGATGAAATTAGCATTAAAGGACGGTAAGGAAGCTGTCTTCCATTATGAATCATAAATATCGGATCTCTCACGTCTTTTCATAAATCTTTATTTATCCACATTTAGAATTTAGAAAGTATTTTTTTTTTCCATCTGGCTGTATGATCAAAGATCATAAGATCATGATTTGTTGTGTACTGTGCCATGGTTTATGAAAACAACCAATGATAATGATTTGATTATGATAATGATTTTAACCATCAACCTAGACATACAACAGACAGTTATATAAAAGACATCAAACTTTAGAAGACACATGAATTAATATATATATATATATATATATATATATATACATTCATCTATCTATCTTGTTTTTCTGTTGTTGAAAATGTGAAGCTATTGCACTTCTTTGTCTCATGAACAGAGAACTTTAACCATGTGACTTATTTGTGACAATTGTTACAATTACTTCTTGTCTCTCCTACTGAAACCATAATGTAAAACAAGTTACATCTTTAAAAAAGTTCAAATACACCACCCCTCATGGTTGATTAATGGTAAAAAGTTTCTCTAGTGAACACTCTTGAGTATCATTTCAAGCTTCATACCATAATAAGCTTTATCTCATTCATGTTCACTCCACCAGACACAGGGGCTCAACTCCTTACTAGTAAGAAAGCCATAAATATCAGAGCGCCAGCAACCGAGCACATCATATTGATGACTCCATCCAAGCAAAATGGAAAGCTCTAGACATGTGCTAACTTGGGTCTTGTGGGATTATGGAAAATCGTTCTTTCCCATCCCACAATCAATGTGTGGTGCTTTCTGAAATGTTGAGTTTTTGCATTCAGTGGCTCAAACATACCTCTGTGATTCTGTTTCCAGAATAACACACATCCTTCCAAAAAAAAAAGCAGCCTGGAAAGACATTTTTCTCTGCATACTGCAATCTTGGAAAAGAGAAAATAGTGACATGATGAATTAGGTCACATAAATGTCTATCCATAAGCAATACAGATGCATTCATCTTGCGCTTTAACTTTTTATTTATTGGAGATAGCACTTATTTAGTCAAGAAGAAGCTGGGAGAGGAGTTATGCTCCCTTTAGCTGGGTAATGGTCAGAGGGAGCTTGACATCCTTCAGCCCAGTAAACAGTGTCAGGTCCTAACATTGCGCAGGCGCCACTCGTCGGCCTTACGGGGGAAACGCACTCTTCATTCACATGTCAACATGACCCATGATAGCTGCGTAACCACCACGAATGGGGGCAGGGCAGGGGGATGACAATAATCATGATGAGCTGCTTTTTGTTGGCTTTAATTGAACAAACTTTTAGTACATCCCCAAAAAACAACAAAGCAGTCAATTTGGTAGCAATTAAAACGGACTCATGTTGGGAAGTCATACTTGCTTACAACAACTGCCTTTCCTGCTGACAGCCCGATGATTGATTACAGGTCCTGGGTCGTCTTTTATAACGCGATAAGCCAAATTAAACCCTTGACTGCGGGGGCCCATCTGAGGTCTGGCTGGGCAAATTAAATCTCCTGCACTGATGTCTTTCTCTTCCTCTCATTCTCCGTTTTCCTCTTTCCCACCCTTCTTTCCTCCGTCTAGCTCTTTGTATGTCATACCAACAGACACTACATCACTCGAAAAACGAGAGCGAGGAAAATAAAGGAAACAAAACATGGCACAAACGGCCTCAATCTCTCAGGCGGCTCTCTGGGGACCGGCATGCCAGGTGATCTGCAGCAGCAGGAGAGCTGAGGACATTAAGACATATTAAACGTACTAAAGACTTAATGAAGTTCAGGCAAGCAGTGGCACAGTTGACTTTATTAGTTTACACCAGATTAATGGGGATAATCATTTAAGTGATGGAGATGGATTACCCTCTGCAAGATGCTCCTTGGCTCGGGCCGGCCCAGCCACAGACTGACGAGATTCCATCGCCAGAGCCAGAACCAAGATTGAGAGATGGGAAAAGTAATCCAGAAGCGAAACGCTTCATTCCATCTCGCAATAAACTACAGGGCTGACGCGGCAAAAAAAAAAAAAAAAAAAAAAAAAAAAACGCGACAAAATGTTAGTGTAACAAAAAACACAATAAAACTGTTTGGGGAGTGCAGCATTATTGAGGACGTGTCTAGCGTCCTCAATAATACAGCTGGACAGAGATTAAGGTCTAACCAATTCTCATGAGAAGTAGTAAGAATTTGTACAAAATATGTGATCTAGCCATAAAGCGCAAGTCATGAAAAATAATTGGTTACAACTATTAAAATTGATAACATTGAAAGAAGAAAAAAAATGATAGGACATAAGGGAGATTTGGAACGAAACTTCTTTGATCTGTGAAAAATAAGACATGGGTAGCATATCTACCGAAAAATAAAATGACTCCTGAGATGGATGAACTTGAAAAATTGACTACCATTTAAAAGTGTAGAGTCAGTAATGTTTGAAAGAAGTATTTATGAAGGAATGAAAGATGAATGAAAGAAGTATTTTATGCTCACCAAAGCTATTTTTATATCAGAAATACAGTAAAAACAGTAATGAGAATTATTATTTCAATTTAAAATAACTCGTGAGCTTAGAATTATAAGGTCTCTGTTTAGGGTAGTCCTGAGATATTGAGCATCAAAGTTTTTACATCCCAGCTGGCAAAATTGTTATGTAGTATATAATCTTCTATTATAGCTTTATCTATTAATCTTTTTTACAAAAATAACACCACACAGGCATTAATAAACACCTAATGAATCAGATTATGTCAAAAACTCAATTTCGACCAAAAGCGGAGATAGAACCTTATAATTCTAAACTCACGAACTGTTTTCTATTGAAATGTTTTTTAACGAATTTCTTCCAGTGATGACAAAGCAGAATTACTCCAGTCTTCAGTGTCACATTATCCTTCAGAAATCATTCTAATATGATGATTTGCTGCTCAATAAACATTGTTTAGTATTATCAATGTTGAAAACAGTTGTGCTGTTTATTATTTTGCGGAAACGTTGATTTTTTTTTTTTCAGGATTAGGCCTATTTTAGTTCAAAAGTTCAAAAGAACAATGGCATTATAAATGTTACATTACAATAACATAATACATGGGTCACTTTTGATCAATTTGATCTATCCTTGATGAATAAAAGTATTAATTTCTTAAACAACCATTCAAAAGTTTGGGGTCAATATGTTAAAAAAAGACAATAGGGAAAAGATCATAAAAGCAGCAATGAATGAAGGTGTTATAACAGACAGATCACTTATAACCTTGATAGTTATGTTAAACAGTTCTATTCAACAGAAATGAACTCAGGAACTAGTATTTGCTGTCAAGAGGGACACAATCCTTTTTTTTTAGTTTATTCTGCAGCTCCACTGATTGTATACAGAATGCATTAATGGTAGCTTTAATGTTTTTTAAGGGAACCGCTCACATTCAGTGGCATAAATAATACTGTAAAATTGCCATTGATGGTAACCTTAACATAACCATTTTCAAATAACCTGCAAAATATAATCTAAAGCTAACACTGGCCAACACATGGCACTGACAGGATATTGCATTTCTGACAACAATGAAAGTGTCAAGCCCCAATCCCCCACTCACCCACCCACCCACAAACACACAGTGCTATATCAACCTTCCCAAGAAGGTTTAATTATTATCTTTCATTGTCGTGCCTTCTCTAAGACAGATCTCAGTGTCAAAGTGTGTGACAGATGGAAGCACAGGGAAGGTACACTTCGCCACATACCCCACAAAATCAGTCTCAACTAGCCCCCATTCTCACTACGTATATCCAAAACATATGCAGCATCTTTTTAATGGCTGTCTCTCACCATCTAATGTCACAAAGCTTCTACTGAGTAAGCAGGAATTCCACAAATGATGATGGAAAGTCACTTAAACATAAAGACTGAAGAGCCCCATGCTGTTGAGTAATAGGGCATGAGACTTAGGGGACATCTGCCAGAAAAACTGCAAGAATACATCCTGTGGAGGACAGAGTTCAAATGGATGTTATTTTGATGTCTGGCATACTGTAGTCTCATTCTGAATAAAGTACATCTGAACCATTGCTACCTACCATTTACCTTCTGTGCAAACAAATATGCCACTGAATTTAAGAAACACAATATCATCAATGGCAACTTTATAAGTTTGTAATCCACAAGCTGGTTCTCAGTAAACCACTACATTTTGCTTTATAAGGTCGCAGGACACATGGCCAACCATTTAAGCATGAGAAAAAAATCTATATATATTTATTGCTTAAGAAATTTGGTTTAAATTTTTTTTGAATTAGTTTATTACAGTAAAATTAAAAAAGTTTAAACAATTGAAATATATATTTTATTTAATGAAGGTGATGAATTGTCTTATAGCTGTTTAAACAGCTACTTCTTTGCTCAATTTTATGTTAGGAAACTATGAAACAGATCAATTGTCCAAATGAACAACAAATTCAGGGTCAACTTAAATAACCCCTTATCGTAACAAACGCTGTATTTTTGCAGCAGCCCAACTAAATAAAGCTTTCCATCTCAGATAGGGGCATTACTTTATTTTATTTTTACTCTTAACTGTTTTTATTTATATTGACTGCATTTACTGAATGAGCACTGTGCCACTGTTCGTCCGACTGTTACTGTACTTCATTTTATTTTTGATACTGTATTTTATTTTTATTATTGTGATTTTTTTTTTATTCTAAACTGTTTTAATTATTCTGATTTCTTTTAATTATTTTAATTTCTTCCATGTAAAGCACTTTGAATTGCCACTATGTATGAAATATGCTATATAAATAAACTTGCCTTGCCTTGCCTTCACTTCAGGCTCAAAAACAGACAGACAGGTGCAAATAGTCTCACTTTTAACAAAGTGATTCATCATCCTGACATGCTACAGAAATTCAAAACAATGCACATATCATTAAAGAATATGCAAGCCAGGGATAACCATTAAAATCAATGGCAAATATTGCACCAAAAAAATTAATTAAAAGGTTTTACACTTTACAATAAGGTCAATTAGTTAACATTAGTTAACTACCTTAGTTAACATGAACTAAGAATGAACAATACTTCTACAGCACTCATTAATCTTAATGTATTATTAATTTATTGTTAATAAAACATTTACTAATACATTATTAAAATCAAAGGTTGTGTTTGTTAACATTAGTTAACTGTGAACAAACATGAACAAATGATGAACAGCTGTATTTTTATTAACAAAGATTAACTTATACAGTAGCAAATGCATTGATCATAGTTAATGTTAGTTAATACATTAACTAATGTTAACTAATTAACCTTATTGTAAAGTGTGTTACCAATTAAAAAAAATGACCTGAACAGTTCTGATTCAATTGGAACTTATCACATGAATGCAGGAATACTTTAATTAAAACAGAAAATATACTTGTGTACAGCACTAGTTGGGTGGGCAGGTGAGCAAAGTTACTAACAAAAGTAATGTTTACTTGTCTAAAAGGTACACAGCCAAGACTTTCCAAGAGATACTGTACATAACAGATCCTTCATTTACTGGATTCATTTGTTTTTTATATTCATTTATTCTTGCATGTACATTTTGAAATTGAACTGCAAACAAACACCTTTCATTATGTTTAACTGATTAAATAAATATGCACAATATAACCTCAATCAGACATAGCAAAAGTGTACGTCACATAAATGTTTATATCCTATATATGCAGTCATTCTGTATTCAATTCATTCTGCATTAAGTGTATCTGGATCATATCCCAGCTCACTAATATCATAAAAGTTTAAAGCAAGATATCAACTGCATAGACATTTGCATGGCCTTGTTTCCAATAATACGTGGAAATGCATATATGCAGCCCTTATATTACACTGGAAGTCTGATATCACCACATATGTAAATTATTAATAGCATGCATAGTAAAATATAGGCTATGGAGGCAAATGAAATCTTGACTAAATGAAATTTATAGCGGTGAAAAACAGCATTTAAATATACATGACTATAAAAAAAAATCAAAAAGTGCATTAATATCCATGAGATTATATGATGCAGTGGTGATTTTCTATCTTAAATATGAGCAAGAGATAAAAGAAAATCATTTATCAAAACCAAATTTCCACAAATGTTCATCTGCCCTCTAGTGGTAAGAACACTGTACCTCAACTAACAAAGTGAATTGGAAATATGCACTTAGAGGGTTATTTGTTCACCTAGATGTATATGACTTTCTACTTCAGACGAATACAATCGGAGCTATATTAAAAATGTCCTAGCTCTTCAAGCTTTATAATAGCAGTGAATAGAGGACGAGATTTTGAAGCCCAAAAAAGTGCATCCTTCCACCATAAACGTAATCCACACGGCTCCAGGGGGTTAATAAAGGCCTTCTGAAGCATGCGTTTGTGTAAGAAAAATACGAAAGAGTAACCCCTGACCTGTCACATGAAGTATTGTCGAACATGGAAGCAGAGAATAGAGCCACAAATTCGCCTGAAATAAACTCCTTAGATGACTTGAGGGTGAGTAAATCATAGGCTAATTTTAGTGGTAATTTGGGGTTAACTATCCCTTTACTGACAGGCTTTAAATACTCTCATTCAGGATGCTGTGATGTCAGTGAAACCAGTTTTGTTAGTGAAATAACTAACAGCAATAAGTGCATGTGTTACATCTATTGTGATGTAATCTATGAAATTTGGTTCATTAGACTCATGCGACCTCTCTCACTCTAAAAGGCCTGTTTGAGGTCATGTCATCAGAAGCTTTTACTTATCAGGGTGAGTTATGGGCTTGTCTGCAGTAATGGCATGTCAGACACTCACTCTGCCTGCTGTTCTGTTTTTCTCCTGTCCTTCCTCTCTTCTATCATGCACTGACCAGCACAAGACACACAAGTCAGTACTCCTGTCCTGTGTGTTTCTATTATTCTATTATCTATCATTTCTATTGCTTTTCTATAATAACTCTTGGCATTATTTATTTTGTAACTTTTAATGCCTTATCATATTACTGGATACCTTAATAATTTATTCATTTTTAATAAATAAGCTTATTGTTTAACATTCAAATTGTATATATTACTGTTTTATAGTTTTGTCATGTCAACAAAATACAAAAAGTCAATTGGAACTGAAAGAGTGCACAGAAATGATGCAGATTATACAACAATGTATGTAGTTAGATTATGTGTTATTGGAATAAATTATGTAAAATTCCATAGCAATTTACTGTATAACAATATTGTGAAAAAATTCAGGTATGTACATACAGTGAGGAAAATAAGTATTTGAACACCCTGCTATTTTGCAAGTTCTCCCACTTAGAAATCATGGAGGGGTCTAAAATTGTCATCATCACAATGTATGATTTTTTAACTATTTATTTGATACAGCTGCAAATACGTATTTGAACACCTGAGAAAATCAATGTTAATATTTGGTACAGTAGCCTTTGTTTGCAATAACAGAGATCAAACATTTCCTGTAGTTTTTCATCAGGTTTGCACACACTGCAGGAGGGATTTTGGCCCACTCCTCCACACAGATCTTCTCTAAATCAGTCCGGTTTCTGGGCTGTCGCTGAGAAACACAGAGTTTGAGCTCCCTCCAAAGATTCTCTAATGGTTTTAGGTCTGGAGACTGGCTAGGCCGAGCCAGAACCTTGATATGTTTCTAACAGAGCCACTCCTTGGTTATCCTGGCAGTGTGCTTCGGGTCATTGTCATGTTGGAAGACCCAGCCTCGACCCATCTTCAATGCTCTAACTGAGGGAAGGAGGTTGTTCCCCAAAATCTCACAATACATGGCCCCGGTCATCCTCTCCTTAATACAGTGCAGTCGCCCTGTCCCATGTAGAGAAAAACACCCCCAAAGCATGATGCTACCACCCCCATGCTTCACAGTAGGGATGGAGTTCTTGGGATGGTACTCGTCATTCTTCTTCCTCCAAACACGGTTAGTGGAATTATGACCAAAAAGTTCTATTTTGGTCTCATCTGACCACATGACTTTCTCCCATGACTCCTCTGGATCATCCAAATGGTCATTGGCAAACTTAAGACGGGCCTTGACATGTGCTGGTTTAAGCAGGTGAAACTTCCGTGCCATGCATGATTTCAAACCATGACGTCTTAGTGCATTACCAACAGTGTACCGTTACTGATTGTATGTGGTGGACAGGTGTCTTTATGCAGCTAATGACCTCAAACAGGTCCATCTAATTTAGGATAATAAATGGAGAGGAGGTGGACATTTTAAAGGCAGACTAAAGGGGGTCGCACACCGGCCGAGAAGTGCAGCACCACGCCTAGGACAACTCCAGGTATCGCACACCAGACGCACACATTCCATTCGCGCAAACTAAATTTTGAATCAAATCCTGGTAGAAGAGCAGCACGATGTGCTGTAATTGCATGTAACATGTAATTGACTTGTACTCACTGATCCTAAGTGATCACTGTTTGTTTTATTGTGTTTTATTGTAATTTTTGTACAGCACTTTGGTCGGTTACCAGCCGGTTGTAAATGTGCTCTGTAAATAAACGGAACTTGAACTTGAACTTGATGTGTGAGTTTTAACTTAATATATTAGCCTATATTTTATGTTCATCGAATAATATCTCATGTTTGAACGTTAATCAAGTAAAAGTGTCTAACGCGTTAAGTCTGTTATTTTGTTGTAACGTTATTCGTTGTCTAGGCAACTATGTCACATAAAACAATAGTATTTATTTAGCTAGCTTTTAGCTAACCCGATTGAAAACAGCACAGGGTGAAGCCATGTACATTAACGACGATTTGAGACAAATAAAATGTAAATTTAATATAAAACTATGCAAATAGCTCTGTGGCGCGGCAGGGTTTTGAACAAGGTCCTGAGCCATAGCTGGACGCCGCGGACAGACGCCGAATGGCACAGCCGGTGTGTGTACGCCCTTAGAGAATAATGTGTTCGAATTTTAAAGACATGGCGCGGCGCTACGCTTCTCATCCGATGTGCGACCCCCTTAGCAGGTCTTTGAGGGTCAGAATTCTAGCTGATAGACAGGTGTTCAAATACTTATTTACAGCTGTATCATACAAATAAATAGTTAAAAAATCATATATTGAGTTTTCTAGATTTTTCTTTCTTTTTTTTTTTTTGATTACTGTATGTCTCTCACAGTGGACATGCACCTATGATAACAATTTCAGACCCCTCCATTATTTCTAAATGGGAGAATTTGCAAAATAGCTGGGTGTTCAAATACTTATTTTCCTCACTGTAGGCTATAGTAGGCTACTATTGTCAGGATTCCATCCCCTTCATGATCCTCATCGCCGCCCACTCGTTGGGACAGGGCCTTCCCCTCTCACCCAATTGGACACTTCCCCTTTCACAATCCCCTGATTATTGATCACCGTCACCTGTGTCCCATCACCCACATGAACTATCTCACTGCAGTCACTTGTCTGGTCTCGTCATTCCATGGCTCACAGACTCCGACTACCTGCTTCTCGTTCTACAAAGACCAATCTCTCTTCCCCGAACCACCGCCAACTCATCTGAAAAGGACATTAATCACCAGCTAAGCTCATTTATGTTTCTAAGTCATTTGATCACCTGTCATCTCCGACTGCGATCCATCTGCACAATAAAACTTATAAAACTTACCATCCCGTCTGTTTCCTCTGTGATCCCTGACCACTTTGTAATTAATCAGATTTAGCTGTAGTAGGCTGGTTGATACTAATATTAAATACGCACTACCTTTCAAAGTTTAGGGTCAGTAAAAAAGTAAATAATGTTTATAATCAGAAAGGTTCAGCAATACATTTCTGTCAGGACCACTATCGTCAGATACGATTCACAACTAGCATACAGTTTGGATTGGCGGTATGTTTTCTGGGTGAGAATTCCCTGCGCATCCATGCAGCCTAGCATGGATAAGAACAGGGAGAGCAGCAATACAGAACCAACATGAATGTATTGCAGATATCATTAATGTCAATATTTTAATGTACAACCAGAGAATGTCTAATTGAAGAGAATTGGCACTGCTGGTTACTTCCGGGTTCTGGACTGGCTGCAGTAACACGTCTCTGTCCATGCGGGGGCGCTAGTGGTCGAGTGCAGAATGAATGGGAGTCAATGGGGTTTCACCCCCATAAATCCACTTTTCTCAGGATGTAATTTTTTGTAAAGTAATTTGAAAGTTGTATTCAAAAGGGAGGGCTTAGATAATACACTCAGCTGAAAATTGCATTTTTAAGTTCACTTATCTGTTCTAAAAATCCGTTCAAAAATGTGATGACGTCACACAATAGCAGAATGCTAGCGTGTTCCGGCCAACAACGGCCTAACCTGTAAGAAATCAAAAGGACATAAGTACTTGTTCATTCGACTTTTGGCCTATAATCTATATTGAACTTGCGGAATCAACAATAAAATCTATGTTAATTTAACGACAAGCAGGTGAAAGAGACACTTTTAGCCGTTTAGCCCCTAGACTCCAATTCATTCTGCTCTCGCCCGCGATCACCTCCAGTGGAATTCTAATGGAACTGCAACCAAGATGATACACAATGGGGCTAATAGGAAGTGCCAAGGCTCTCCGTTAGACGGGCTCTGGTACAACATAATTTTGAGAATTTAGTCTGATTCAAAGGGGAATCACAATGCCAAATCCTGACTGATGAGAGGAGGAGCTGGGGATGGAGGAGGGTAATTAGCTCCTGTGAAACGCAATACTCGTTTCTTACCCCATAAACTTATGGTTGTGATGGCCGTCGTAATCCTATAGGTAGATGTGGATCAGCTCAGAGTCAGCTGATGCGATCTTGACTAACGTGACCTACCAGAACTAATGCTACAATATATATATATATATATATATATATATATATATATTATTGACACACACACACACAATTTGACTAGGTTTGTAATGTCTTTCCAAAAGTATTGAATTATTTATGATTAATTTATTTTTTTTCATATTAATTAATGAAAGCATACCTTAATTTTGTATGCTCGCATTTCTACTCCTGCTCTGGTTTCCCAGAAGTCTATCTTTCCCCATGGGCAATGTCTGGGTTGTGCTCTCTCTCTCTCAGCTGTGAATGCATCTCTGTTGGGTACAGACAGCATGCAGGCCTCCATCCTCTCCCCGGGGCACTGAGCAGCACTTCCACACACCCACAGGTCACTTCAGTAAGATAACAGAAGGCCAGAGGTCAGGGATCTTCTTGTTTTCGTCCACTCCCTTGGTCATACTTGAAAACATAGACAATATTAAAATATTTAACTTACAGATATTTAGGACATCAACAATTGATTGTACAACTCTACCTAAGCACACAGACTGGAGTGCATATAACTAAAGTGCAGTAGCTTTATGCCCAGCTGCACTACTTCCTGAACTTCAGTCAGCTCCTTGTTACCTGTCTGGCATTATTGGGCAAACTTGATTAATTCAGAGTGTCTGATTATAGTTGCCATGACTACTGAGCTCAGGCACACCCGAATTAATCAATTTGTCCAATAATGGCTGACAGGAAACAAGGAGCTGGCTGAAGTTCAGGAAGTAGTGCAGCTGGGCATAAAGGTGACAACAGAAATCGCTTACTATTCACCTTATTTTGCAAAGCAGCAGAAGCTGTTTTCTGTGAACGCGCAAGACTTCCTATTCATTAGCCGCCCGCTACTAATAACCCTAAGGGGTAGTTAGGCTCTGGTTAGGCTAAGTTTACACGACAACGATATGCTTAAAATGTTAAGTTTTCCCATTGAGTTTTCCGCGTAGAGACGATAAACATAATTCTGATTGCCCATTCACACGGATCCGCATAAACCACTAGTTTACTATGCTGTAAATAAAATAGCCTATATCATTAAAATTGCCATTATGTTGCCTTTTAACGGTTTATAGGCTTCTGGCAGAGGCTTTAGGCCACGGCACACGACACAAACATAATAATCTATCTGAAATAGGCTACTTTTAAAATAAAACAAATTTTCTGATATAATTTACATCTTTCATAAAGTGATAGACAACGACATATGCATGCTTGTATGTGAACCCCGATTTTGAGAAGCCTAGTGTTGCTATGGTTACCTCCTCAGGTAAGACTTCAGTTTATCATTTGCGTTCTTCTGACTAGGCCTAATTGTAGGCTATTTCAACGTTTGTGGTTATTGAAATGCCGAAATATATATATATATATATATATATATATAAAAATGCCTCATATAATTGTAGGCAAAAGTAATATATAGTTCAAGTTTAATAATCTACCCCGATTCTCACCTGTAGACTTCGCAGCGTCTGCGTGTGTTAAATATGTTACATACATTTTACCACTAGATGACGCGACAAGACCAAAAATACACTAGGCTACATGATTTGAGAGCTCAGAGAAACATGAATATTTAGGCCACACGATGGCACCCTTTCTTTTAACAACCCCCAAAGACGACGGATAATAGGCCCTACCAGAGCCGTTTTTAACTCTGGGCCCTGTCGAAAAAAAGCCAAAGTTTATGAAAACTCATTGCTTAAAAGTAATTTTACCCTTAGTTATTTTTTTTTCAGGAGGCTACTTAGCTTTGCATAGGCTACATTATCAGTAGCCTACGTTTATTACAAAATGAGTAGCCTAGTCATCGGTTTTAGTTTCATTTTCAGATGCTTTACCGTGGCATAAAGTAGACTCGCTATTTTTAGGCTTCGCATTGCCAAAACATTTTTAGCGTTGATGCGTGCAATTAAAATACGAGAATCGTGCAAAACAACAACAAAAAAAATAGCGGGAAAGTAGGCTATTACTGATAAAGAAAAAGAAAATACATCCCATTAAATAATAGCCTACAATGACTTTACAAGTACTAAAAGTAAATAGGAGTGAATTCATGATGTGATTGGGACACTTTTTGCCATTGAGATGGCTTGTTATGCTAACGTCTGGTTATTTTTCAGTTTCGCTCATGTTCGTTCTTTCTATTCTAAATGCTTGCAAAATGTAGGCTATTCAGAATCTTTTGTCGGGTGTTAATTTCAGACTTTAATTTTTGTAATTTATTTCAGAACTATTTTTCATTTATTGTAGCCTACACCTTTTTAAATTACATTAGACCTATTCATAATTGTAATTTTATAGCATAGGGTAAAACATTTTATTTTAAATATTTAATCAATTAACTAAGTGGCCTTGATTGCCAATGGCAATAATTTGGCCACTGAGACCCACAGACCTTACACTATATAGAGTTCGTTGGGTTTTTTTTTCTTTAATAGGCCCTATTTGTTATAGTCAGACATCAACAGATCAAAGGACAATAAGCACTGATTTGATCATGTTTAATTAAAATGAACTTCAATGGCATCCCATCTTGTCCGCAGACAAGTACAAGCTCAATACTGAAAATATAAAACGTGTGCCATTGTTTTCTTTAGTTCAATAAGCTAAACTCTTTTCTATTGGCAAAACAAAAAATTACAGCAAATTTATCGGAATGCGTTTCTTCTCATTTTCCTCTCATGTTGAGAATGCAATTACAATATCCTGATGTAGCAGCAGATGAGAAGAGGTCCCTCAGTAGACAAAATCAATACAACTGTATTGTGACAACTTCTAAATTAAGCTGAAAACAAAAACAATGAAATATACACGTACCTGCATGACTATTAAAAATGAAAAAGAGGCTTAAGAGGTGAAATTAAGACGATTTATCTCTCTTGCGCATAGGGTAAATTTAACTAAATTATAAATCAATCAATAATAATTATTATTGTTGTAAATAATGATAACGAATGATAATAGCAAAAGAAATAAGCATATGCTGAAAATCTAAATATTAGTAGCTACTAATCATACATGCTTCATAGGTGGGCGATACAAATTGGATTTGTGTGGCAAATTACACATATGAAAGCTTTGCTCTCAGTGCTCTCTTTCAAACACACACACAGCCCCTATGTTGAATAGGCCTCTTTCCCCTTTAAATCTTAGACATTTTGACAGGACACATTAAGATCTGCCTGCTCAGCATGAACACATCATAAAACTGGACAGGCAATTTCTGTTTTCACCAAATAGCCAGGCTAACTCGTTCTGCATCTTTGGTTTTAATACACTAGACACGCAGCTTAGCGGCGAGGGAGGGGAAATATCTGGCTTAGGTATATTTTTCGAGTTATGCCCCTCAACTCCCTTAGATCCATTTTTCCGTTTGAATTATCAACTAGAATTTGATTAATATGCAAATTCGAGGCAAAAAGTCTTGTATAATTCTTTCGGTGGAGAGTAATTAATCAACAGTTAAAGAAAATTAATACATATATCAATTTTGTCAGGGACATGCTTAGTTCAATCGTCCGTAAAATTGAAGTTTGAAGTATTAAGGGGGTCCCACAGAAGCGTTATAACTAAAACACAGGAATCCACCCCTATTTAGTGATCAATCAAGCTTTCCCCTCAGGTTAATCTGCTTAATTTTTTTAACTCGAATCATACACTTTATGACATAGTCTCGCATGCAGTCGATGAAAGGTTTTTTTTTTTAAATAACTGCATGAAAGTAAAAACCCATCTATCTATCTATCTATCGATCTATATATATACTATATATATATATATATATATATATATATATATATATATATATATGAAGAGTTTAGATGCAAAAGCCTCTAAATGCCATTTGAAATTTTCTTCTTTAATGATGATTTTTATCAAACTTGTATATTTAAGTTCAGTAATTTCACTTAAATGGCAATGATAATTACCTATTAATTGTTATTTAAGTGAAATTACTGAACTTAAATATACAAGTTTGATAAAAATCATCATTAAAGAAGAAAATTTCAAATGGCATTTAGAGGCTTTTGCATCTGAACTCTTCATATATATATATATATATATATATAAATATTACATTTTAATTAAAGAAAATCTCTGCTATCTCTTCTTTTTTAATCAAACAATTAGCCAGAAAAAGATAGGGTAAATGGTTGAGAGAGAGAGAGAGAGAGAGAGAGAGAGAGAGAGAGAGAGAGAGAGAGAGAGAGAGAGAGAGAGAGAGAGAGAGAGAGAGAGAGAGAGAGAGAGAGAGATGGGATGGTTGGGAGGGAGGGAGCCTGCAAACCCCATTGTTTCAGCAGGGACTCATGCATCAAACTTCAATTTTCCGGGCGATTGAATTAGAGATTTTTTCTCTCTCTCTCTTGAGCTGAAATACACTTAAGACTTTGGGATTAATTACCACGTTATGCTCTTTCAGATTGTAGTATTACTTATCTTTGCCACATTTGACAACACCTCATAAAATAAGGAACTGAACCCCACCAGCTCGTGCGCCCCTGATATATCAGCACCCCTTATATACATTTTCCACTTTCTGCCTGTGCAAACAGCGCGAAGGGAGAGAGGGACGGACTTACCCTGGATAAGGACATCTGAGTCTTCTCATTTGTGAGCTAGCCCTAAATGCGTCCCTCTGGTCTGTGTGTTTTATGTGGGCAAGTATAACCACAACGTTCAAAGTTGGATAAAACAGTAAATCACAATCACATAAAAAGGTGTTTGACGATACTATTGCAGCAAAGAGGCGCATGAGCAGACAGTGCTGGAGACTCTGGCGTCTGCTTATGTTAATGGAGCGGTGACAAATCTCACATTGTTCCCATATCATCTCTGATCCCTATACAGCCGCTTCATAAATATCTGCGACAGATTTTTATGATACAGAATAATTTGCTTAGTTCCGTCAAGAATAAAAAACTTTTCACGCGACTGAGGCTAGGCCTATATCATCCACAATTATGCAGTTCGAGTACGAAAGATATTTTCCCAAGACTAGTTAGCCTATTGGATAGGCCTATAAGCGGACGACTAAACAAATTATAAAATAATTATGAGATTAAAAACAGTTAATACATAATATCCTTATATTGTATAAATGTACTTTCATTATATTTGAAAAAGATTTTGCATGTGTATAATAACAATACCCTGCTGAGTTCAATGCTTGTCATTAATAATAATAATAATAATAATAATAATAATAAAGTAGGCTACATAATAACGATAATAATATAATAATAATAGCCTAATTATTTAAGAAATGTTTAAATAAAATCTGCACGGCTAGATTAGAATAAATAATTAATATAGAATTATTGTTTAACAGATCTCATCTAATACACACATGCCTATACGAATTGAAAAAGAAACGTGCGAAAAAAACATGGCCGATTATATATATATATATAAACAACATCTAAAACATACTCTGTTTCTAAAGAAATAACTCGGTCAAACCCCGTAAGGAATTTTGCTCTAATTCCAAACATAGTGTCACTCCAGCCATATGCTCTGTTTTTACGCGTAGCCAAAATGGTAACTTTATTATCTTAAGCCAAACACTCAAACAAACAAAGGCAGCAGAAGACAACCTCTTAACAAGACGAGTCAGTATCATTGTAATTCATTGACTTGTTTAAAACAGCCGAGTGAAAGGAAAGAAAAGAGGGGACATTAATAGGCCCAGATGCCCTCGCCCCTGTGCGCATTATTGCCTTTGTGAAAACTGAGCGAAACACTTTAAAAAGAAGGCCAGCTCAATCCATCAAATTGTCTGAAAATTGTGAGGAAAATTCAAAAACCATATGGCCTCCAAACGTTTGTGTCCTTTTTATTCGGTGGGACACGCTTGTCTCCGTATTGAGAGCCGCGGGAGGCAGAGCATGCTTCATTGTAGCTTGTCACATCAGGGGAGACTGCTCATTTGTCCCCAGTTTTCACGCCTTACGCTAGAAATGACTGCATCTCTTCGCTTTGCAGGGAAATAGCGTCTTTCAACCGCGGAGAAAC
Source organism: Pimephales promelas (assembly GCF_988280905.1). Classification (NCBI taxonomy): domain Eukaryota; kingdom Metazoa; phylum Chordata; class Actinopteri; order Cypriniformes; family Leuciscidae; genus Pimephales; species Pimephales promelas. Next base: position 15,453,587 of record NC_142779.1, read on the forward strand.
GGGCCAAAAACCCTGCGTTTTTGGGCATCCTTTATGCGCGCATTCATCAATCCAGATTCCTGTTTCTCACACACATCCATTGTGGATATTGAAACACATCGTGGGGACAGGAAAACATGTTAGGCCATTTTGAAAATCAAAAGCGTAAAATGTCAAATCTAAAACACATTCAATTCAATACACTTTAAAAGAGTGTTGGTGCACTGAAATAAAAGTAGGCTACAAATATAAACAACAACAACAAACACTTCAAAATGCTATTTTACACAAGCTTTGTTTATATTAACGTGATTGCTTATTTCGAAAACGATAAATAAGACTATCAGACTAACGTCAAAAAATTAGAGAAAGACATTTTTATTTCATTTTAAATACATTACACTTTGTACACTTGGTTTAAATGGTTTCCTGGCTTAAAAGGCACTTACAGGCATACAAACCATAAGAAATATATATTAAAATGTGACAATCCAGATTTAATCAGAGAAGTCGATTTGTTCTTGTGATATAGCTTTTGTAGGAAATGTTCTATAATACACTCTTTTATCAAACGATTTTAGTCATATAGACCAAAAAGCACAATAGAGACACGCAGGTCTCTGCGCGTGTGAATTCATTTTCGGGATATTTTGAGATAGGCAATCTATATTAGATCTGCAGCCGTTTTAACTAAAATAATTTCGTGAAACAAAATAAAACATGCATTCAATGTAGTCAGAACCTGGTAAAAAAAAAGTTCTGAGCTGGGGATCGTGCTACGTGTGTGTGTGTGTGTGTGTGTGTGTGTAAGTGTGTCTGTTTATATCTGACTGAAATATGTACTTATTGCTCTTCAGCTATAAACGAATAGGCTAAATGATTACAATACTGCCACTGCATAAATAGATCTGAAGAAACTGTCCCATGCTTGCTTTGATTTAGTTTTGTTTGTTTTGTTTTTTTTCCTTTTTTATATTTGCTTTAATACAAGTCATTTAATACATTTGGTGCATTAATGGCACTTTCAACTAGGACCATCTCAGAAAAAAAGGCTAACTAATACCGATGCTGTTTAAGAAAAATCAGTCATCGACATCAATTTCCTCGTCTTCGTCCTCGGAACACTCTTTGCTCGTTGTGTGGTCTGTAAATGGTGATGATGGTGACATGTGGAGTTTGTTGGAGCCTTCGTGCTCGTGATTAGACCGCGTTGGAGACTTGGCCCCTGATTCTCCGAGAGTGCCATTAACGCATTTCTCCAGGTCTGCTAGTTTGGCTAATTTCTCATAAGGTACAGTCCCTACTGATTTGGCCGACTCCACGTCTGCTTTCATCTCCTCCAGGTCTCTTTTGAGTTTGGCTCGACGGTTCTGGAACCAGGTGATGACTTGAGCATTGGTGAGCCCGAGCTGCTGAGCGATCTGATCCCGATCAGCAGGAGAAAGATATTTCTGATACAGAAATCTTTTCTCCAGTTCGTAGATTTGGTGATTAGTAAAGGCTGTTCTGGACTTTCTCCGCTTTTTGGGGGTATTCCTCTGACCGAAGAGAGTCATGCCGTCTCTTCCTAAATCGAACGAACAAAAATAATGCAGCGACATTAAAATGCATTCAGCGCCTGCTACTTGTCTTTAATTTCTTTTCTCAAATACAGGCCTGTGTTGATATAAATAGCCTACAGACAAGAGTCTTTATTTGTTTAGCTTCAATCGACAAAATAGGCCCGAAAAAAACGAATATAGTCTACTTAAATCCTTTTTTTTATTACACGTGCACACATATTTTGGCCATTTGTTTTTGTTTTTTAAATTGCACGTGGATATAGCCTAGCTATCATTTAACAATTTATTTTTAATTACACATGCACAAAATTAATCTGACATGTTTGTGCTATGTTCAGGTTATTTTAACAAATGCATTCGATAATGTTAAGCGTTTAAAAAATCAAAACGTAAATATTATAGCCTAAGTTTTATTTTAGCAGTTGACAAAACATTTTTTCGTTTTTGGGAATGGTGTCCTTAAAAATGATATGATAATGTGACAGCCTAAACAATTTTCGGGCCTTTTGTTTACCTTCTGCCGCTTGTAGAACACTGACTTCCAGTCCCTTGAAGGTTTTGCTGGCGAGTTCCTCCAGGGCGCACAGTGGAGATGTCTGGGTGAGCAGCGCGCGGTTGGAGAGGGGATGGCCCGTGGATGGGTGCTTCTCACCGGACGAGAGCAGGTGCGCCGTGCCGCAAATTGTGTAACTTCGTTTGACTGATGGTTTGTTCAAAATATCCTCTATGCTGAACGGAGTGAGGGGCTTGTTTGAGTTAGCAGGTGGAGGAAGATGGTCCAACGGACTGCGCCTTCGATCCTCAACCGAGGCGCCTTTTGCGTCTTCTTTGGAGGTCATTATTTGTCTTTTTAGCTTGTTTTAAAAATATGCTAGATTTTTCTCGATTTCGCGCAATACAGAACGGCTCAGTTTAAAAAAAAAAAAAAAAAACTATTGAGGGCAACTTGAATGAGAAGATATCCCCAAATCCGTAGAATTAGATGTAGCCGATCAGCAGCATGTTGTTGCTTTTGCCGCAGGGTTGGAGAACTTTACGTCTTTCTTTTAAAAACGCCACGTCTGCTGTCCTCAGCTCCTGGATAACGGTTGAGCTTCAGTGAGAAGCAGCCTGACAACCTCTGATGCTTCAGTGGAAACAGTCAGCCTCAAAAGCAGCCAGAATTGACTATTACTAACAAGTTATTCTTGATAGCAAGACAATCAATTACATCCAGTGGCACTTTTCTCTCTCTCTCTCTCTCTCTCTCTCTCTCTCTCTCTCTCCCTCCCTCTCTCTTCTTTCTTTCTTTCTCTCTCCCTCTTGCTCTTTGACTATGTTGCAGTCTGATGCAGACTTTAGCAGGAAAGGAGCCCCGTTAATTAGAGGGCATGGCCGGGAGGAGGAGCTCAGCCGGATTACACTTAACTCCCACTCTTTACTACAAATTAATGATTTGTCGATATTCTCTTCGTTCTTATTTACACTTTAGTACAACTTTAGTGTAATATAGAACATTTTAATTTGGGGTAAAATATAGAAAGTACAATTAGGCTACATATCAGAAAAACACATTTGCTACAAGCTGCCGATGCTTGCAATTACAGTATAATAGATTTCTAAACAACAACAAAAAAGTGCTTTAAAAATGTAGGCTATATTCTCGATGGTTTGTTTACTAAATGTATTTAATAGTCAGGTAGTATATCACGGCTGATGATAGGCTACTTGTGGATAAACAAAATAAGTGTGTGTGTGTGTGTGTGTGTGTGTGTGTGTGTGTGTTATGGAGAGAGTGAGAGAGAGAGAGAGAGAGAGAGAGAGAGAGAGAGAGAGAGAGAGAGAGAGAGAGAGAGAGAGATCGTCCCCTTCAGCTGCACCAAATCTTCTTTGCCATAATTCAAGCTCAAAGGGCCAGCTCACATCAGCAGTAAGATATTTCATCTCTAAAAATCGCCTGCTGTTCAATACCCGGTATTTTTGGCATTATGGGATTTTTCGTCGATTTACGCAGAACGGGGGTAAACTTACAGATGCAAAGAAATGATACTAAATCCATGTAAAATAGGTAATTTTAACATAATAATAGAAAATACAATTCAGGCATAACCCAATGATTTTTTTTTTTTTTGCTCGTATGCATTTCATATAATTAGTGTATTGATTAAAGCGTCTAATTATTGTTTTTGCATTGTTCCGTCGTTTAGCCACTTTAGCGTAACGAGGCCTCGGTTAAATTCGCAGAATTAGGCTGAAGCTCACCACGAGGGACGTCGGATAGCCGCGTATGTCGGATGAAGGCTGATCTATGAGAAAACAGTGCGTTTTGTAGGTTAGTAGCCTAGACTACAGCTCCATACAGAACGTTTTCATTTCTTGCCGCTTTGTTAAAGTCACGCATTTGTTTAAATGTCCTTAAAATGAATGTACCTATCCAAGGCTAATGTGTCAATATTTATCAACAATAATTCATATTTAATTATATAATTTGCATTATAGTCTATTAATCGTAAATTATTGCACGAATTCATTGAGTACATTTACCATAACAGTCCACGTTACAACAGTTCAAATAAATAGGCTACTAGAAAACTAGAAAAACAACAACGAAAACAGCAATTTTGCGTAGCCTATATTCATCAAACAAATTAATAGTCCACAGAAAATGAAAAGGGGAAAAAAACACCCCAATATAGGATACAGAGGCAGGTGGTTAAGCTTGTGTGACATGATCATTTAGTGTTGTCTACAGTGAGAAGGATGCCTGCGTGATATGACGCAATGAAATGCCATGGAAGATAACGAATTCATATCATGGGCGTACAACATTTCACGATTAGCTATACCGTTAATAATAATAATAATAATAATAATAATATGCATTTGTATTATTATTTTTATTAGACCGTTAATAATAATAATATACATTTTAGATTGCATGATTACAACAAAGTAATAACTATTAAATATTCCACAATTATCGAATACTTACAACAAAGTAATATTTATTGAGTATTCCACAATTATCGTCCTGAACAAATATTGAGCATAAGAAGCGTAGCTGTTAATTTAATATGGCGCACAATTTAGCCTACAATTGTGTTTGACAATTTAGTAGCCTAGCCTACTTTGTTGTAGAAAAGATTCGTGCACAGCTAACACAACTTGATTGGGGATTGTCCATGCCTGAAAGACTGACCAAACCAAATATAAGTCATTTTCATTGTCTACACGAGGTACGTGAGTATAGGCTATTCTGCATGCCTCTAATGACTCAGAGGTGTTTAAAAAAAAAAAAATTATTTACTCCAGCAAATGTCTGTCTGGACAGTTTTATTTCACAATTTATTCTCCACTTCCAAACTGAAAGCTCCGATTTCACAGGCAATATCGGATCTTTTCACTAATTTTTATTCACATGACCTTTCTGGGGATTGTAAATGATCTGCCTACACATCTGGTGAAATGGAAATATAATGTTGATATACTGTCTAAACTGAGAGGACATTTTTCACTTTTCACGAGAAAAATGTAGCCAATCATTTGACAAGTATTTTATTAACGTTTAATTAAATGTCGAAAGTTTAAATTAAAACTGAGCGAAAATTAGTTTTGATCCTTTATTTATTCTTAATCTATCGATTGCAACCTTTAAGATAGTATCAAACATCAATAAACAATGCAAAATTTTCCATTTTCCATTTGATATTATATTCATATGATTAGCCACTGATTCAATTCAATCATTTTTTCTAAAACGTCATAATAGACCGACCAGTCCAAAAACTATAATATAAACATGACATATAAGTGAACTGATATAGCAGAGAGATTAATTGTTTACTGCATGTTCACATGTTCAGGTGTACTGAGTGTAACGGTCACCAGGTGGAGTGCCCTTGAGAGTCACCAGAGGGCACTCCACACCAGATGTTCATGTTTCCCTCACAACTACATTTCCCAGAACTCACTGCCCGGACTCATCACTGATCACATTCACCTGTACCTCATTCACTGATTGCATTCACCTGTGTCTCATCCTGTTAGTGTGTCTATATATACCTTGTGTTCACATTCAGTGTTTGCGAAGTCTTGTTTAAGTGTTACACTGCATTTCTGAGCGTTTTCCGTGTTTGGTTTCTGGTTTTTGTCTTTGGATTGTTTTTTGGATTTTGATTATTGCTGCCTGCCCTGACCTCTGCCTGCTTCTCGGATTCCCATTGTGTATTCTCCATTGTCCTGTCTGCTGATTCTCGACCCTGCCTGTACGACTATTCTTATATTAAAGCTGCATTTGGATCTACATCTACAAGCCTCAGAGCAGTTCGTAACACTGAGGCAGCTACTGAAAATAGCAGACACAAATGAGTTATTGTCTTTTCACAATAAGTTTCAGGCATGAATCACAACTTTCGTGGTTCATGTGGTTAGCACATGATCCATGCTGAGGAAAATAATCTATTCCTATACCAATAAAACTTTATGGGGCCAGTAAAACACATTTTAGGTCACAAAACATTACAATCTATATTTCTGGTCAACCGTTTCATTATTTTTATTTTATTTCACAGTATTTGTTTCAGTTTTTGACTTGGTCACATACACTCACCTAAAGGATTATTAGGAACACCTGTTCAATTTCTCAATGCATTTAGGGGTGTGGTCCTGGTCAAGACAATCTCCTGAACTACAAACTGAATGTCAGAATGGGAAAGAAAGGTGATTTAAGCAATTTTGAATCTGCTCAGTTACTGGGATTTTCACGCACAACCATTTCTAGTATGTGGCACTCCTGTGGGCGAAAATGCCTTGTTGATGCTAGAGGTCAGAGGAGAATGGGCCGACCGATTCAAGCTGATAGAAGAGCAACTTTGACTGAAATAACCACTCGTTACAACCGAGGTATGCAGCAAAGCATTTGTGAAGCCACAACACACACAACCCTGAGGCGGATGGGCTACAACAGCAGAAGACCACTTATCTCCACTACAAATAGGAAAAAGAGGCTAAAATTTGCAAGAGCTCGCCAAAATTGGACAGTTGAAGACTGGAAAAATGTTGCTTGGTCTGACGAGTCTCGATTTCTGTTGAGACATTCAGATGGTAGAGTCAGAATTTGGCGTAAACAGAAGGAGAACATGGATCCATCATGCCTTGTTACCACTGTGCAGGCTGGTGGTGGTGGTGTAATGTTGTGGGGGATGTTTTCTTGGCACACTTTAGGCCTCTTAGTGCCAATTGGGCATAGTTTAAATGCCACGGCCTACCTGAACATTGTTTCTGACCATTTCCATCCCTTTATGGCCACCATGTATCCGCTGATGGCTACTTCCAGCAGGATAATACACCATGTCACAAAGCTCGAATCATTTCAAATTGGTTTCCTGAACATGACAATGAGTTCACTGTAATAAAATGGCCCCCACAGTCACCAGATCTCAACCTAATAAAGCATCTTAAGGATGTGGTGGAACGGGAGCTTCGTGCCTTGGATGTGCATCCCACAAATCTCCATCAACTGCAAGATGCTATCCTATCAATATGGGCCAACATTTCTATAGAAAGCTTTCATCACCTTAATGAATCAATGCCACATAGAATTAAGGCAGTTCTGAAGGTGCGAGGGGGTCAAACACAGCATTAGAATGGTGTTCCTAATAATCCTTTAAAAACGTTTAAAAACCATCTCCATTCATGAGATCAATAATACGGTTTCAAAATGTGTGGAAAGATGACACATGAGCATGAATCACGCTAACCAGGCCCTGTATCTATTATTATCAACAGTAGCTTGGATTGCAGCCCAACAAATGTGGATTAACATTTGGCAAACACAGCACTGGCACCAAATGCCCTGTCATCCTAATGTAAATCACCTTCCCTAAAAAAATAAAAATAAATTCCAAGGTCAGTCTAATGTGATTAAGATATTTCTCTGAAGAGATAGTCACTCCTATTTCCATGTCTGAAACAATTCTGAGATATTTTTCACTTCTCAATGGTGCATACTGAGAGCAGGGCATTGTTGGAAAGATGAAACATCTCAGAACAGAAATCAATAAATCATAACCAAATGAACCCACGCTTATTATCTAAAGACTTTCACCTGCATCTGAACACAAATTAATGTGTTTGCAAGCTCCTCAGGACAGCCCTAGATACTGCACAATTTTTTGGCTGAAGTCCATATCATGCCCCAAACACCATGGATGCCCCTTGTTTTTTTTCCCACATGCCCTATGGGGTAGTACAGAGTAATGTAACACTAGACTGAGATGCTCTATGGGTCGCAGTGGCTGCAGTGAAAATAATTCTGGCTGGTTAATCTGCAGGGTGGCAGCACAGCACACAGGCTTCTACATCAATTAGGTGAGTAATAGATGTGAAGCTGGCACAGGATCTGGGTGACACCAGAGCTGACGGCTTGCAGAAAAACAAGTGCAGAGTCAAGGCCTGCGTGAGGTCCATTTGGAAGGAGGATGCATGCTTCCACTAAAAGCGGAGTAAATGTGAGGGGGCAGTGGTTGGAGGATATCGAAAGTGGGAGTGAGGCATGAACATACTGAGTCTGGCGACATTTCAGTCTAATTGCAGGACCGGGCTTTGACGGTTAAGAGAAAATGAAGAGAGCCATGTTTAAAAGGACCCATCATTAAGAACAGGGAAGTGGAAAAACTTTTTACTTCAAGTACAAACAATATGATTACTGACTTTAGGCAAAAATAACTCTTTGAATGAATAATGGCCAATTAAGATCTTTGGGTTGCCTACTTGAATACATGCAGTCTTGAAAGTAGGGAAGACAATAGCTGTTTTCCCAAAGTTGAGAATTTAACTTATGCAAATTGTATCACAGCACACAGACAAAACGCTGTCATGTTATCTTGTATTCGGATACTCATGTGAGACACTTTCCAGGAGGTCATTATACCAACTCTATAGGACTAAAGGACTAAAGGCCCATGCAAACTGAGTTCGAAATTTTTATATGCGTTTTTTTTTTTTTTCTTTCGTATTTGTGATTCGGGTGGCCCTGAATTAAGTCAAAACACCAGTGTGCAAGGGCGCTTTATTTATGTGCATTAATTCATTTGTATTTTGGGTAAACATTTTTTAATAAATTAGTGGATTCAGTTCATGAATCATGTTCAAATTACTGACTTGTGGCATTTTTCAAGTTCAAAACGCTCAAAGCATAAAGGTCCAGCCAAACCCCACCGTCAGTGTGGCGTACAAATGAAAAATTCATACAAATTTGTTACCAATTCGCCGAAAACAAATCAAGTGTATACAAAAATGATATGAGAAATTATAAAATATGTTTCAAGTAGGCTACTTTAAGCCATTGCCCATTAAAAATAATTAATAAGATAACAAAACATACCAGATGTTTTTGGAATTCCATGTTTTGTGATAACAGTAGTAAATAAGACTTAAATATATTTTAAAAATCACACCTGTTTTTCATCTTGATGTCCCGTTCCATCCTAAATACCCTGCCAATATAGTTGGCACTTGTTTGGAATTAAAACGCAAGCACAGCCACCCATCAAGCATCTAGCTGATAGTCCTAGAAAAGAGAGAGGAGAGGGGACATAGATAACAAGTAGCTCATAGTCAGACACAGCACACTTATCGCCTCTCACTTTCTGACAGACCCCTTTCTAATGCCACAGCCTGGAGAAGTTCTGTGGCAGACATGAGAAATAGATCCCTGTCGGAAAAAAGAAATCGGGAGGACAAAGTGTGTCAGGTCAGCACCTGAGGAAAGCTGCCATGGCACAAGCCCAGCCTCTGCCACTGAACAGCATTCAGGGCCTCCTGCGGCAGACAGGAGAGAGCGATGACCTATCCCTTTGCCCCTGATGGCCTTATTAAAGACATTCACTACACACACTGACTCACTGTATGTAAATAATTCAGATGTACAGTAAGAGCATCAAAAACACAATGTGTATCGTCGTAACAGCAACGTGTAAGATTAATCTGGTATTTCATAGCATGGGACTTGTGGTAAATCACACGCACAAGTATTCATACACTCTAAAAAATGCTGGGTTGTTTTAACCCAACTTTGGGTCAAATATGGACTAACCCAGCCGTTGGGTTAAATTTTTACACTACATTTTTAACCCAACATTTCGGGTTTGTCCATATTTGACCCAAAATTGGGTTAAAACAACCCAGCATTTTTTAGAGTGTACTCGAGCCAAGAGCACAAATATTACACTTAAATATAATAATTCAGAGAAAGAACTTTTTAAATATTTTTAATACAAAATATATAATAAATATTTTCAAGTCCCATTATCAAATGAAGACAATTCAATGTGATAATTCACTCATAATTTTATCTTAGTTTGTAATCATATTAAATAATTGTATACTCTTTATTACAGAATCGACTGAGATCTGTCGGTCACGTTAGGCTGCGTCTGCTCATCAGAGCTAATTTGGGTGAGCAGTTAACACTTCCATAAGCAAAGAGAGTAAATGTGGCCCTATTAACGAATGCCTGCTGACAACAGGACAGAAATATTCTTCCCCAGCTGTGAATTATTCTTTTTTTTTCATCCAAATGAACATGTCATGCTTCACCTGCGTTACCAACAGCATTGCCAAAAGTAAATGAACACATACACAAAAAAATGTTGTTGAGCACAACAGAAGCTCTTATCCTTTGGGCTGCTTAACTCATTTTAGGTTTAATCTGTGGCACCCAACTGACAACCCTGTAGTAAAATAACTATACAGCTTTTATTCAATACTTGTACTCAAAAGTAGAGAAGAAAAGATTTTTGAGTGTTTGAGTAGAGTAATGGTTCTCAAATGTATTAGGGCCGTGGACAGTTGGGGCAAACAACGTTAAACGCAAATAAAAAATGCATCATTTTTGGATAGGAAAATCAAAAGGGTGGGAAGGAATGAAGGAAGGAGAAAGCACTTCCCATATTTTGTTGTTAACATCCTATAAACAACGCATAAGCTATGCAAGGAAAACAGGAAAATACTCAGACTATATTAAAAGACATGATGGGTATATGTGCACTCTACAGTTCAAAGGTTTGGGTCTCTATGGTTTTAATGGCACTTTAAATTGATCAAAAGTGACTGGAAGGACATTTATAAAGTTAAAACAAGTAAATGATGTCCCTCTGAACTTTCAACTGTTCCCACTATATTAGGCAGCACAAACGTTTTCCACTTTAACCCTAAAACCGTATTCTGGACAAATGTGGGCAAAATAGTTTTGATTTATTTTTAAAAAATACTTCCCTTGATCTGAACGGTACAAGACTTGGCTAAGTTTGCCTCCTGAACACACACAATTTTGTTGACTCAATTCTACAATGTTAAGTCGGTGAAAAAAAACCCCTCCTTAATCTTGTATTTGGGTCAAAAATGGGCACCCATAGAAATGAATGGGATAAAACTGTAATTTAGAGCATTCTAAAATAAGCCAAAATAAGACACCAGGTGACAGAAAAGTCACTTCATCTTTAGGTTTTAGCTCTAAGAACTTATTGAAATGATATTTTAATGTAGTAAAAAAAATTGAAGAAATAAAACATAAAAATAAGCATAATTTACAAAGAAAATATGGTACTTTTTGAAGTAAATAAATTCAAAAATACCCCCAAAATAAACAAAAAAAACACCATAAATGGATAGAAAAAACTTTATCGAAGACAGTGATATAACATTTATAATAAATAAAAAGTCCTCTGTGCCCACATTTGTCCACAATTACAGGATTAAGGGCTATAAATTGAATATGGTTTGAGGGCTATCAGAAAGTATCAGAAAGAAATGTTTATTGAGCACCAAATCTACATATAATTTCCTGATAGATCCTAGTCTGTGCTCATCGTACAAAACATTTGTCAAGTGCAGCTGCCTGAAATTAGCAGACAGGTTCTTCTGACATTTGGCAACTAGCATCTGGACAAAGGTTACATAGTGTATCAGCCTTTAGTTGACTCTATGTTTGCAAGTATGCACAAAGCAGCACAAAAATACACCAGCTCCAAAAACAACAACATGATTCTGGAGGCAGGGGAAATCTAGAGGCTCTGGGAGTGAGTCCTCTATCAATCACAGGTGAAGAGGAGAGTGCAGAGAGACTGATGTGCAGCACAGAGAGCGAGGAAAAAGAGAAAGCCATCCCTCACTTGTTATAATTAGCCCTGGCCTTTCCACAGGATTAATTAAAACAAGTTTCTTTCCTGATTTAACCACGAGGGATGACCTGCAGGAGCGATATAACTATAGCCGAAGTAGAGATAAAGAACACGGCGATGTCTACGGATCCCGCTCTCTCTATTTTTCTTTCTCCTGATCCGTTGACCCTGGTGATTCAGCTTTAAGGCCTCATTCACAGCTCACTCAAACAGGATCACCCTATCTACCAAAGATTTATGAGATGACCTCTTTATGTCAGTGCGTGTCTGCAGATCTCAAACACACACACACACTTTCTCCCTCTATTTTCCCCTCTCTCGCAGGTATTACAGGGTCTTGTTATCTTCCCAGTGGCTTCTGCGTTGCATTAATATGGCTGTGAGTTGCATTCTCCACTACTGTAGGGAGAAGAAGGCATAGGAGGATAAGAGGCCTGATGAATATCTTTACCTGAGTGGCTAAAAGCGGAAAGGAGGGCACGTGGACCTTGAGCAGCGTGAGGGGAGTGTTGGTCTTATGATGGATGGCGAGGAGCCGGGTGTGTCTGGATCAATGCTGTGAGCTCTGCAGTGTGGAACAGGTGAGAGAAAGATGAGAAATGAGCGCTGGGGCCTGGACTTGCTGTGCGGTTTGCTATTTCAAAGCACACTGATCATTTTCACACCCACACGTGCATGTGCACAAAAACGCACAAAATAAACCAACCCATTTGCATCATCCTAAATCTGTCTTCTCCATCCAAGCCGCCTGAGAGCAGCTAACTTGGTTAGCCTTTCCTCACCCCTGGAAAGGCTGTGTGAGGAGCGGCTTGGACTGGACTGATATGTTCATTAGTGGTATAGGTGATGCTCCTGGGTCCGGCAGCTGCCCGGCCCTTTGCAACAGCGTGTGAACCGAGCAACTAATCTTTCACTGACAGACAGCCGGACAGCCTTTGCTCTCAGATGACAGACTGAAAAGTGATCCAGTTCTTCTTTAAAGTACAAAAAAGGCACTCTTTCTGCTCCTTACACAATTACAGTATGCACAAATCAAGTCTTCTTTGTTTTTATAGCGCTTTATAAAATACAGATTGTTTCAGAACAGCTTTACAGTGATAAAAAAGGAAAATAATGATTAATGATGCAATCTCAAATCTGCAGTAAAGCAGCTCTAAAAAAGAAAAAGTGTCATTATTCAGCTGAAGTCAGTTCGGTGTTGATTCAGTTCGGTTCAACAACTGTGTGAGGTTCATCAATTATTAAATTAGTCCAATTCAGCTGTAAAGCAGCTCTGCAGAAAATAGTGATGTCATCATCCGTCCAGCTGTTCTCATCCAATAGTGTTAGTGCAGTCAAGTCAATAATATTGCTGAATATTAAGTTGTTGCCAAATGTAAAAATACTGTAGTTTTCAGGTAAATATTTATTATTTATAAATAACTACTCACATATTAATATAAATAATTAGTCGTGATGCTAAAAGCATCACAATTAATCCCATTGACACAAATATAGATTACACTGTAAAAAAATATTGATGGTTTAACTTAAAAAAGTAAGTAACCTGGTTGCCTTAAAATTTTAAGTTCATTGAACTGGAAAAAGTGAGTTAATACAATGAAGGAGATTAATTTAACCATCAGAAACTCAAAATTATATGCTATCTGAACTAAATAAATTATTTTAGTTGATTTGACAAAAGAAAAAATGTTGTGATTACTTCATTGTAAAAAATATTGTTGGTTTAACTTAAAAATGTAAGTAACCTGGGTTGCCTTAAAATTTTAAGTTGATTGAACTGGAAAAAGTGAGTTAATACAATGAAGTAGATTAATTTAACCATCAGAAACTCAAAATAATAAGTTATCTCAACTAAATAAATTATTATAAAGTTGATTTGACAAAAGAAAATATGTTGTGATAACAAATCTTGAAAATATTTTTTACAGTATAGATGAGGAGACGAACAGTAAATTTTCACAAATGTGTGAGTAGATGACATTTAAAGACTTGCATGAATAATTCCAGAATAACATTTTGTTTTAGACCTATTTAAAGAGGCTTACTATATATTACTTAAAAACTCTTGCAATGTCATAGTCTTGGGTTTGACTTCCAGGGAATACACAAAGTGATAGAATTTACCTTGTAAGTTACTTGTATCACAGTGGTTTCTTGAAGTTGAACTTGCGATTTTAAATCACACTTAAATACTCAGAATCTTCTATCTTTATTTTGCACTTATTTCATAAAAATTGAAGGATCCAATCAGCTGTGCTCTATAAAGAATTATGTTATTGCAAGGAGGTTGAGTTAAGGCCATATAATCCTGCACCATCTAGTGTTTCATGACAGAACTTTGTATTTGTGCTGCATAATATTTGTGGAAACCAGGATACACAAGATTCTCTGATGAATAGATAGTATATATTTTAAGTTTATTTATTTGAAAATTTTAATAATATAAAATGTGTTTACCGTTACTTTTGATCAAAAATAATGCATCCTTGCCATTAAAAGTATTAATTTCTTTAAAAAAATACCTTACTGAAAAGCAAAAAATGTCAGACAACACCAATGCCAGTGCTCTTAAAATGGTAATGATTAAAGTTACAATATATAAGTTTTGTATTTCACCACAAGAGGGCGCAATTTCAAACAATAACAAAGGCGTAGGTTGATGACGCAGTGATGAGTTGAATGTGTTTTTTTTTAACATTACATTGGAATGAACCAGGTCGTGATTGCTAAAGAGACAGATATCACACGCGAGTCCTGCGGGTATAAAGGAATTTAAAGGACATTTAAACCCGCAAGTGCTGGATTACTCACACAGATCAGTTAATTAGACGAATTAAACTTGAAGTAACGCAGCGCTGTTTCACTTGTTCTAACGTTACACTATCATACTAAACAGTATTTTAATGTGTGTCGAAAGTTATAATGTTATACTAAGTGTTAGTTCGTTTACTAGCAGTAAGCTAATGTTATATCAACATTAGAATGACATACTGACCATATTCTAACATTTCATCATGTTGAGCTAACGTTACATAACATTGATTTGTTTTATCTACATTTGCTCATCTTTCTAATAAAGCTGTCAAGTCCAAGTTAGTCGCGGACATGGAGCTCTCGGCATCTCAAAAACGCCACGCTGACATTGATCCTCATTTTAGTTCTCGTTTTTTGTCCCAAAGTCTGCTTGCCATGGTCTATGTTAGAAAGAAACAAGAACTGCGTGGCTCTAAACGTTATGCACTATGCAGCTGTCCACGTCTGTCGCCATGATTACGTATGAAAGGAAACCGAGGATAGCGTGGATATTGCGTCATTGACAGGCAACATTTTTTTCTGGGATGGCCACTTATTTAAAATTGGAATTTCTCTGAAATATCTTTGGAGACTTTTGGGATATTGTAAGTACACAACTGCAGGAAATATATCATACTGTGCAAGTGATTTTTTTAGGGATATTTTATTACAAAATTCTTACATATTGTACCTTTAAGAACCATATGTTTCAATACATACACCTAAACACAAAGTCACAAATATAGTGGAAGAGAGTGAGAGAAATCAAATAGGAGATGAGAGTGACACAGAAAGCTGTCTGTCGTTGAGAAAACATGAGATGAAGAGGGAAAAGAGAAGGGCTTGAGGAAGATGTACGACTCAGTGGCCTGCCACATACAGCAGATGTTGTTGCCTATTGAGCTGTTAATTTAACGGGAGTTTATTGAATAGTAATTAGGAGGAGCTCACTTACCATGATAGAGGAAGAGCCTGCTATGCAAGCTAAACTCGCCTTCACCCTCTCTTCCTCCTCGCCCTCCTTCACCTCACTTTCATTAGAAAACCTGCAAATAGTAAATACATAAATATTGACAAAAGTGTTTTTAAGGTTGTTATTCTAATTAAAATATGGTAAGGATAAGTCTGCGAGACTGTAGGTGATAATAACCGTATGCAAGATGATCAAAATGCAATAATCCAAGATATTACCCAATGCATTGCGGTTCCCCAGATGTAACAAATTTTATTATTCCACAACGTTATTATTTGTGGAGATCTTTTAATGCTCTATTTATCAGGGTGAGAGGGTGCCGAGGAAAATCAATGTTTAATCAGCAGTAAGCTGTTTGCACGGGGCACCGAGTGAAATCCTGTAACCCAGGCACACTCGTGATATAACTATCTCAGAGTCCATAATCAATCAACATCTACAACTCCCCAGAACACAATGCCAAAGTGCATATGATCCCATCAAAGATTACAACAGCCTGCCCACTAAACAAGCATACATAGAACTCTCTCTGTGTGCTAAATGGATAGACTAGCTCCAGTGGATCGCCTTGGAGGGTGCGTAAATCAAAGAAGTGTTACTAACAGTGTTGACTTTCCCTTTCGTCTTCGAGTGTGTGGTGTTCAGACACCTGGTCTCTGTCGTCAGTCTAATATGGACTCTGCCAGAACCATGCGCTCAAATGCCCACAAACATATGCTGCCATTGTGATGGAGATGAGCAGCAGGGATGTCTCCCGCTTTCTCTTCACTACGCAGCCAATGGGAGACCCCCGTGGAGGGTCGTAGTTCAAGTGGGAGGCCATCGTGATTGGTGGGCTCAGGGGAAAGGCCTTGAGGATGTGTGAATTAGGCTCATCAGCGTGAGGTCACGCGTGTTTGAAAGAGTACGCCTGACCCCTCGTGTGTCTTCCAGCCCTGACAGCTTCATCGAGGTTGGGCCTTATGAATAAAAATCAGAAGTCATGAATTTTAACATGCCCACGGGGCCAGGGAAGTATTCTCCTTGGTTAACAAAACTTAAAGCCAGTGAACTGTCACACACTCATTTGATTTACACTGAATGAATGGGCATTAAATCAACCATTTTGATTCAAAACCAAGCGAGTTTTATTTATTTATTTAATATTCTGTTCAAAAAATATATATAGAATATTATAAAATATATAAAATATATTATGTATAATATATTATATATTATTTATAATAAATTATACAAATATATAAAATATATAAATATATAAAATATATAAATATATATAATATATAATATTAAAAAAAAGATATCAGCAGATAGTTTATCGAAAACAACTTTATCCAAAGTGCCTTCAAGGCACACAAATATTTGCCTGTGTGTGCTTGGGAATCAAACCCATGACCATCGATGCCATTTTTTTCATGCAGTATTCAGTTAAATCGATTTATTTTAGAAAAAAAAAAAATACTAATACATTTTAAAAGATAATATAACTATATAAGTCCCTTTAAAGAATTTGAAATATGTACCCATAAAGTATCATAACATTATGATTAAACATATTTTCTCTCCCCCTTCTTTTTTCTTACTCCAATAATAATTACTACTAATAAAAATGAATGTGAACACTAATCACTGATACCCTCATGCTTTTAAAATATCATGTTTAGGATCAGTTTTTTTTTACATTTTTGAAAAGTCTGTAATGCTCATCACTGCTGGATTTAGATGATTTAAAAACCACAGTAAAAATTTTAATATTCTGAAATAATATTACAATTTATGATGTTTGCTCTTTTAGTACAGTTTTAAATGTAATGCACTCCTATGATGGCGAAGCTGAATTTCACATGATCTTCAGTGTCACGATCCTTCAGAAATCATTGTAATATGATGATTTGGTGGCCATTTCTTTACTATTATAACAGTTTTGCTGCTTAATATTTTTGTGGAAACCTATCTTGTTTTTCAAGATTCTTTGATGAATAGGAAGTTCATAGTAAATGTTTCTGCACGACAACTTGACATTTTTAGGACAAATGTCTACGCAACAACAATGCAATATTTTAAAACTTCCAACAACGTGACAGAAAACGCAAGAGGTACCAAACGAGAGAGATGGAAACATAACAAAAACAAATTGCCACATAACAGTCAAAACTCTTAAGCAGGCTGTTCCAGGCTACACATTGATTTTAAATAAAACACTGGATGTCTGCAGGTACTTGGAGCACATTTCAAAATGTCACATTTCTGGCCTGTCGAGCTCCCGCTGGCTTTAAGCTGTTTAGCTGCTCGACACCACGAGAGCAGAGGCAAAAATGGCCTAATACCACATCAGTCTCTCATTGATTTCATGTTAGTTGCTTGGACCACCTTTTCTTTTTGAATCAATTTGAAAAATAAAAGAAAACCAGAGGCAAAAATAACTACGTAAGGTTGCAACCTTTGATCCCAGCATAATTGAAAAGAAAAGGTCAAAGCTTATCACCACAATGCATAATAAACATTTCAACGATTTCTCATTGTCAAAAAGATTCATTCAAAATTACATATGCATTCAAAAGATATCAAAGTGAGCAGACCAGTGCTGAGGGGCAAACTGAAAGTAGCAACGCTGTTATCATGCGTACATTTTTCAGCATTGTGGATGTGTTTTGAAAAGAAACTTTTACCAGTAAAATTATAGGGAATTAAAATAATTAGGGAATAATCAAACGCACTGACCTAAATGGCTCTTTGTAGCGTTAGGCTCGGGGAGAATTTTGATAAGTTGGGCACCACTGATGTAAACAAACAGATAAAAAAAATGTAATTACCATACTTTGTTTTGTTATGTAAATTGGTGTTTTTGTTGTATTTAGCATACATGTGCCTGTTCAAGCATGTGATGCTGACTAACTAAAAATTATCAGACATGATATGAATATCATATACCCAAATATAATGTTTGTAATTTTTACAGAAAAATACTATAAAAAATGCTACAGTAATAATTTTACCTTGTTAAATGGGTTAACATCACATCATATGAAATTTTACTGTAAAATGCTATCTCTTTTATGTATTTGCAAGTAATAACTATGAATTACCACATCATTTAAAGATACACTGTGTGATTTTTACCCCCCACTAACTAGTGGTGAAAAGGTATATGACCATCCAGTGAATAGTTTCTGTTCCTCTCAATTCCGATTTCGTTTTAACTTCTACGGTGGCCAATGTAGTCCAAGATTAACATGGCTTCCAGTTCGACCTCGTCAATGAGTGTTAACTCAAACGTAAACGCGAAAGGCAAAGCTTGAATTAATGGGTATGTCCCTCTTTGGCTAATGTACTTTCAAGATGGAGGGGCAACATGGCGACCGACATTAGAACCCCTTACCCGTATGTATTTTCAATGGCATATTATACACTCACGAGAATACTTTATTACTTGAACGAAGTAAATATACATTAATGAGCACATATATTTTTAAAAGAACTAAGTGTTTTTAGCTAAGAATAAACTAAAAGAGTTACACAGTGTAGCTTTAAAGCTGGTAAAAAAAAGCTGTTAAAGGACATTCCCAGAATTTCGTTACACATCCCGTGTGAGAAACAAAATTATTTGTTAAAAATGTAATGTACATAAGTGTGTTTTGTGTTACTTTATGTTATTTAGTTAATGTTTATAGCATTATTTTATTTTTGCGTGTTACCCCGATGCCCTTTTCTGTTTGTATGACGCTCTTCACCATAGTACAGACTGTGTTTTATGAACAGGCCGCTTACGATTACTAAACTCTGATGCATCATGTGGCTTTTTTTTGTGCCAACCATTATTGTGGTGGTTAAAGGTACATTTTATGGTAAAACGGCTGATTTTGGTAGCTTATATTAGCATTAGCCTGTATCACTTAATGAAATATGGTTTAAGTTGTAAAATATAGTAATTTTTATGATAAATTTTATGTGTGTTATATCATACTAACATACTAAATCACTCAATCATAAGAACCCCTGGTCACACCACTGCCAACTGTACTGCCCTCTAGTGAACACTACAGAGACTAACATACAAAAACACAGAATAAACCCAGAGTTAGAAACCTCCTTCAGCATAACTAAATGCAAATAAAAATCAATGGCTTCCTGCACAAAAACAGTTTCTAAAGAACTTCATATCTGATAAAGGTGACACAGAGACAGATGAACCAGAAAAGCTGCAATGCAGAGAGGCAGATGGGGGAGCAGAGAGCATTAATACGGAGCAGTCATTTAGCTCTTAGACACGCACCCGCAGATGGGAACTTGATGAATGAAATTCATCTGAAATGTGACGTTGAGCCGATGTGGTTAAATGTCAGTCGAGTGACTTTTAGCGGGAGTCTTTCCGAGGCGACGAGAGGAGGCCACCCTGGCTCGCAGTCGGCCTTCTTCCTTTTCACAGCTCAACTGCTTGTAATGAATCACTGGCCAACACAATATCCACTCCCCTGAAAGAGCGAGAGAGCCCCTTGAGCTTTAAAGCAGCATCCATCTGCACATAAGTCTCTTCCTGCCACCTCAACTGCAGCAAGTAAAACAAATGCGGTTGGTCATCACTGCCAGTCGTGCTTTAAGGGCCTGACGAGAAACGACTGCATGTCTCTCCCACCCTCCCCCAGCCGCTGGGCATATCTCTATTTCAGTCCCTCTGATCTGTCCCTTCCTCTCTCTCTCTCTCTCTCTCTCTCTTTCTTTGCAGTGGAGCCCAGGCAAGAAATCACTCCCATTCAGCCAAGGACACAAACTCCCATCACACACACACACACACACACAAGCTCTCAATATAAATATCTCTAGCGCTCTGGATAGCTCTGAGATTTATTCTGCTGCCAAGCCAGCAGAAAATTGACTTGTTTCATGGAGGCAGGCTATTGACACACTACCGTTGGGAGAGTTAGGGAGGTAGAGAGAGGGATGGAGATGGCGAGAGAGAGAGAGAGAGAGAGTCTGCACGTGTGAGAAAAAGAAAGAGAGAGAGTCATACAGGATGAAGCTAGCCCCTCCATTACAGGATAATGTAATCAGCAGTGTGGGAAATGGCGATGAGTAAAATGGTACAGCTGACATTTATATAAGAGGATATTGATGGCATAAGCTGAGGAGGCAGACGTCCTCCCCTCTGCTCCTGCGGATTGATAAAGAAGCTCATTTAGCCAGTATATCATTCTTTCCCCAGAAGAGCAGCGAGAACTGCTGGGCCTGGAGCGAGGCGTGAAGGCGGGGGTAGACAGGGAGAGACGGCAGATAAATAGGTTTAGATCTAACCATAACCTTTCCAAGCAACAACAACAAAAAAAAAAAAAAAAAAAACATGACAAAAACGCACAGTCTTCTTTTTGCCAGTGCTGAGAGGCGAGGCAGATTACATGGGTGATATACAATGTGGGCCTTATGAGCCTCTCTAATTTAAGTGCTTTAGAGTCAACATGAATCAAAATTGACCGCAACATTTTGAAATGTGTGTTCCTGATTGGTGCATGTTTTGCTTCCAAAGAAAACGAAAAAATGTATCTTTGTGAACTTTGTTACAAAAAAATGAACAATTTGCTCTTCATTTGCTATTTACAGGGTGACAGGGCCTAATCAAATGATACTCGAAGTTTACTCAAAGATACCTTATTAATTTCAATACATTTAAAGTAGGTTATGCCTCCTCTGTATGGATAGAAAATTGTTATGTTGTTATATGAAAACAGGACATGTCCTGGTTACACTACTGGTTATTTAAAAAAAAAAGTTTTTGAAAGAAGTCTCTGATGCTCACCAAGACTGCATTTTTTATGACAGATACAGTTAAAATAATAATAATAATAATAATAATATATATATATATATATATGAAGAGTTTATCAAACTTGTATATTTAAGTTCAGTAATTTCACTTAAATAACAATTAATAGGTAATTATCATTGCCATTTAAATGAAATCACTGAACTTAAATATACAAGCTTGATAAAAATGATCATTCTAGAAGAAAATTTCAAATGGCACTTAGAGGCTTTTTGCATCTGAACTCTTCATTTATATATATATGTTCTATTTTAATATATTTTAAAATATAATTGATTCCAATGCTGAGAAAGCCGAATTTAACTCCAGTCTTCAGCATCACATAATCCTAAACACTTTTTGCTGCTTAATATTTTTGTTCAGGATTTTTTGATGCATAGAAAGTACAAAGTTATTTCAACTATTTATTTGAAATAAAAATCTTGTGTTACATTATAACTGTCCCTGCTCTTACATTTGACCAATTTAATGCATTCTTTCTGAATAAAAGCATTAATTTCTTTAAAAAAATACTTGCCCTGAACTTTTGATTTGTATCATGGTTTCCCCCCAAAATAAGCAACATTGATTAAGAACCAAATCAGCCAATTGGAATGATTTCTGAAGGATCATGTGACACTGATGTTATATTATTTTACAATAGAAAGCCTTTCTTTTAAAATATAATAATATTTCACAATTACCGTTTTACTGTATTTTCCTTCAAATAAAAGTGGCATTGGTGAGCAGAAGAGACTTCTTTAAAAAACATATTTACACATTTAATGGCAACTTTTTGCCATCTAAAATGTCTTCAATATTTTATTCCATTTCAGTCTAAAATAAGTCAGCTTATGGACGTAAAATGGGTTTGCATGTTCAAAAATATAGACAGAGCGCACACTTTTTGTATATCTGTAAATGAAAGTGAAAAGAAACAGAAAGCAGGAGAGAAATGAAAGAGTGCAGCGAGAGAGCAAGCATTTTTCCCTCTGGTCAGGTTTAAAAGAGGAGTGGAGAACAGAGGATGGGCAAAAGATGGTGAGGTGTGCATGAATTTTTTGCTTGAATCAGCATTCGCTCAGTCGAGTGAGGAGAAGTGTGGGTATATAATTTAGCCTGGGCACAGCTCAAGGCTCATGTCAACCCTAAACAGACACCCTGGTTGATCATTTGAGAGGCGCTACGCCCAGCAACTTCTCATTAGATACTAAATCAGTCTAGAATTACAATAGCATGCACCAGGAACTTTAGAACAGACCAAACAGTAAAGACAGGTGGTTCAAATGTACGTTCTTCAGTTTCCTTTTCCTAGATGTGTTTTTGAAATTTCTAAATTTGCTAAACGGCTCAAGCATTCAACCTTCTTGAAGTCGTGTTCCATATCAACCCATGGAAAATGCTGGAGGAGCTCCACAGTATGTGGTCGCAGAAGTTCACCATGACAAACCCATGAGCCTCTGCCTCTGCAGTAGAGTAATGCTAATACCTGCTTTAGTTCTGATGAACACTGAAGTGACCAATTGATATACACGCACTACCGTTCAAAAGATTGGGGATTTTTCAATGTTTTTAAAAGAAGTCTGATTTTATTTGATCAAAAAATAATTTAGATTACAGTAATTAATAATATGAAATATTTTACATTTAATTCTGATTCTGTGCTCAAGAAACATTTCTTATTATTATCAATATTGGAAAACAATTGTGCAGCTTAACATCTTTGTGGAAACCATGATACATTTTTTCAGGATCCTTGTGTGAATAGAAAGATAAAAAAAAAGCATTTATTTTAAATAGAAATCTTTGTAAATACTTTACTGGCACTTTTGGTCAATTGAATGCATCTTTGTTGAATAAAATTCATTTCTTTAAATTTTTATTTAAATTTGAATGGCAGAATATATAAAAAATAAATTACAACTAGATTAGCAATCAATATATGTACACAGACCTGTAAACACCAATGTTTCTAACAAACGTGTAAAAAAAATGACACAAAAATGGCTAATTTCACAATAGTATAGAATCTTACACTCATACCTTATGACATGGGCACTGCAAATCATTTTTTTTTTCCACCAAGGGACCACCAGCGGCATTATTTTCCTGGTATTCTTGGGGTTCTAGGAGAAATAAAACCAAAGAAAAACAAAATACAATTAAGTTATTTATTTATTTAAGTATAAGGCAGGATAGTCTATTAGCTTTTATTTTTGCACAACATCTTAGACAAGATGTTCATTGTAAAGCCAATGATATACAGATCTCGACTGTATTGGTCAAATCAAACACTTTTTAATCCACTATTAAAAAAGTCGCTTTCAGGTTGAATATGCATGATGCTTCTGAGAGCAATAACAATGCATGGTTAAGTGATTAAAAATGGTCACCCTATGACAAAGTAAAAACACACTCTGCTCATAAGCTAATGTGGTATCAAATGCACATGTATTCAGGCTACTTCCCCATGGAATACTCCCTTGAAAAAAAGCCACCAGGATGGATTCCGGCCATGCACCTTTCAAACGACCTCGGGTTTCCATCAGTGTGGCCAGTGCGTGGTCAAAGTGTTGCCACAGAGGCTTGACCTTTAGCTGCCTTTGTTGTAATTCAATAAGAGGCTCAGGGCTGACACCCTAACCCAACACGGGGTGCAACACTACCCCACTACACCTCTAACAGGCGTAACCGCAACTTTCTCATACCTACTCACAGATAACTCAAATTTATTGAAACCCTTTTTCCTCTGTTTGTCTATAGAATTTCCACGGGGACATGGATGACATTTCGCATGAATATAATTAATGGGCACAATGCTTCTGAGATATTCTGTATTTTCCTTCAAAGGCACAGAAGACGTGTCATTAAGTCTGCATTTGAAGCAGTTTAAAAATATAATTTCACAGAAATTTTAAACTATTTAACTTAAGGGGAAAAAATTAATAAATGACCAAATATTCTGAATTTAGAGGAAACACATATACTAGCATATTAAATAACTATTTTTTTGTCTGTCAATTTGTGAATTATCTCAACTTCAATTAGAAACAATTTAATAAACTATTAGTTAACTTGAATAAACTAAAGCTAAAGTGAATTATATTTTAAATTCAAGTAGTTCTAAATTGCATAAACGCACACAAAATAGATTTAAATAAGGCATGTTTTGGCAGATTTATAAGCCTCTTTAACATGTCCAGACTAGTCTGAGGACATTTGGCCCTGTACAAACATGCACATATTTATCATATATACATATTTAGCAATTATTGAGTAACCAATTAAAGTGTTTTTATTTTTTCCATCCAAAATATTTGCTGTCTGAATTCAATTGGCTTGTTTTTGGAGAGCATTTACCTTTAAAAACAAAGGCACAGCAACAAATTTGTCAAAGGAATTCATCCATGCTCCTCAGTTCGGCACCAGATGTCTTTCTCCTGACATGTGTCACCCAGTCTGTCATAAACCCTTTCCCTGGGTACAATAATTCCTCCATTACTTTCATTTCATTCTGTATTATGACCACAGAGTCACACGTCATGTTTTGAGGTCAAAGCTCTTACACTGATGGACTTCAGATATTATGCATCAAACTACAGATCTAGATGGATCACTCACAGCTTAGCTCTGGTATTTTTAATGGTGAATTGTGTCTACTAATTTGCCCCTACAACCTTAATAATTCCCTTGTGCTTCTGGAAAAGACAAGAATAATAAAAGAGGCGTTAGTCTCAATACAGATTGTGTTATAGCAAATTTTCTCTGTTTCTTGGTGTTGGATCAGCTGTTGTGGTGAAGCCTCAGGGTTAGTCCTGACTTATAATATGGGTGCAAGAACTGTGCCATATTGACCTTGCTGTTGCGTTTGGGGGGGTTTAAGCACTGCAAGGTTAATGGCTTACACCAGATCAAACATCCAGATGCGCTAAAAGAAAAAGGCAAACTGACACAGTCTAGAGTCTAGACTAAGTCACTGAAACGGATCTCTGGTGCTCTGTTTGCCCAAACGGGAATCGCAACTTGTGTGATTTTGTTCAACTGAACCCTATTAACCTCTGGACACAGAACGGACCTTTCTCACTCTGAAAGGGATCCAGCAAGCTGGGAGATCCCTCTCATTCAAGATTTGGCCCAACAATTTAAATTCTGACATTACTTCAATTGCTCTCCCCAATGTCGTTCCAAACCTCAAGACATTCGTTCATCTTCGGAACAAAAATAAAGATCTTTTTAATGAAATCTGAGAGTTTTCTGTCACTCCATTGAAAGCCTACGCAACTGCCACTTTCAAGCCCCAAAATAGTGAAGACATCATTAAAGTAATCCATGTGACTCCGGTGGTTTAATCTCAATTCTGTTTTGTTAGCGCAAAAAAAAAATTCCCACACAATCTACCACTTTATTTAAAAAATAATGATATCACTGGAGATGAATATTTTGTAAATAAAGTGGTAAATTGTGTGTTTTTTTTTTATAAATACTCACGCCACTTCATAAATTTGAGGTTAAACCATTGGAGTCACATGGATTACTTTAATGACGTCTTTACTACCTTTAGGGCTTAAAAATAGCTGTCAATGGAGTGAAAGAAAGCTCTCAGATTTCATTAAAAAGATCTTAGTTTGTGAGAACAAAAGTATTAAGCATTTGGAATGATATAAATGACATAAATATGACACAAATCTAAATGAAGACATAAATAATGAGATAATATATATATATATATATATATATATATATATATATTAATAATAATAATTAAGATACTTGCCTGGTTTCATAGAAAAGACTTAAGTCTATAGTAGACTAAAATGTATGTTTGAGCTGTTTTCACAGAAAGTAACTTTCACTGATAATTTTCTTAAAATATGTCAGTGCCATTGTTTTGTCTCGAGATGTAAACCGGTAATGTTTTTTTTCCAAGGCACGTTTTAAAAAAAGAAAAAAAGCTACTTAAACGTCCTAGTTGAACTAAGGCCTAATCCTGACTTAATCAAAGCCCTGTCTGTGAAACCGGGCCACTGAGTCATAAATATGAGATAACATGTCAAAATGATGTCAGACATGAGGTCATAATAATGACAAAACATCTCCACTTTTTTGTCAGAATTATTACTTCTTTCCAATATTGTAGACCTTTGCTAATAATTATGACTTATATATCAATTTCGACACATGAAATCATGATTATTTACCAAACCCTGATTTTTTTTTTTTTTTTTTGCAGAAATGTTTCCATACTTTCAAATCGATTTTATAAATGTAAAAACATATCACTCCAGGTTATAATTTAACACCACTTATATTGTGACATTTTTAGTATTTTTAATAAATGTTTTAATTAAGTGAAACGTGTATATAACGATCTTTCATCTTGCGCACACACATTCAAAGGCCTGTTATTTCCGCCATATATTTCACCATGTCAGATGTTATCACACGAAGGCCCCTGCTGTTCAGCCTTTGAATCAATCACGTTAATACTGTCACGTAACAATTGCCACAGATATCCAGCTTCACTGCTGATCAACACATGGGGGCCACGAGGAGGTTGTCTTACATATGTGTCGCACAACAGGTGCTGGATTTCGCCATCAGCCTGGAGCCTGCAGTCTGCACAAAACAACAGGAGAAGAAAGAGACTGAACACACGCAATGGATATTAACTTCACTTTTCCTACAATACTATACTTTTTATTGGTGCTGCAAATCTTTGTAATACACTTCTCACATAATTTATGACATAAACATCCCAGCACATTCTAAAATTGAGAACAAAGAACAAAAAACATGGCATTTTCAAATTAACTATTGAATATAATATGCAATAGGAAGTAGGTCCATTTGTCTTGCATCAGATGAGACGCGTATAATCACCCTAAAGTGACAATGACTACCATCACACTTTGAGCTCTATAAATTGTTGTCATGAAATGGATAGTGTATGAGCCAGAAGGGAAGCCATGCACAAACATTTTTCTTCGTAAAAATCCTGTCACTCAGTTTTATGAGTTGACCTGTTCGGAGTGCGAGGAGATTAGTAGGGGTCAGAGGTCGCCGTGCAAGATTCTGACACCGCCGTTGCATTCTGGACACTCGTTAAGAGCACAGACATGGGATGCGAGAGAGGCCAAGGAGACACAAAATAGAAATAACATGTAAGCGGATAGCAAATGACGACTTTATCCGGTGCCTCTCGCTCGCATTCTTTTACGATCATTTATGGCCGAGGATTTATGCAGAATGCATTATAAATCGAGCGCGAGTGATATGTGCAATATTAATGATTTTTGTTACAGAATAGCTGAGGAATGGGGTTTACGTCACACCTCAGGCAGGATTATTTGCATTTCTCCCAAATAAAGTTACTGTTTCACAGTGCTTTTGTCCACAGAACAGCCTATTTTATGGGGATCTGAATGACACAAGCAGATCTGAATTTAGTGTTGTTATGGCAGCCTCTCACCTCAAACAGAACGATGTTGGCAGCAAATGTACTGAAATATTGCCCTTCCTTTGTTTGCCAAGCACTTTGCCATGGATGCGTACCCTCTCGCTCGCTCTCTTTCTATCACTCATAAAAATCATATTTAGTTCCTTATTTCTCCTCCTTAGCATATTTATGAGAGGACCTGGTGGGTATTATTCCTCCTTTATGACATGATCCAGAGACAAGGAGTTAAGCTCATCGCCCCAAACCAGCGATCAGCCCAGCACTCTAGCATAACTGTCTCTGGCGTTCTCCATCCATTACCCAGGCTTAGCGATGGGCCACTGCTGCTCTATTCCAGCGTCAACTCTCTCTCTCTCTCTCTCTCTCTCGTTTCACATTAACTATTCAGATCAGCTTGACGCACAGGCGCTCATCTCCATACCCCGAGCCACGTTATTATCTCGTCTCTCGTCTTTTTCGTCGCTGCTGATCGGCCCTTCTGCAATAACGGCCATTGTGAATTATTCAGGCCTAGTTAGGCGCAGAGCTCACCCTGACGCAAAACTCGCATCATGAAGTCCATCCATCTCCACGCTGAAATATAGCTGCCAACAGCCTCTCCAACCCCAGCGTCTTCAATCACACAGTCGCGTCTGTCACACCACCACAGCCGGCACTTTACTCAACCTCAGACCGGACAAAAGAGCTCCCATCAGCACCCTATACACATTTACTGACACACATATGAACACATACTGTGTGTTATTCAGGCTCAATTAGTTTAATCTGTCATTCTTGTAACTCAAAAAGTATAGCAGAGTGCAAGCAACACCAAGGTCATGGGTTCAAATCTCTTGCACAGAAAATGTATGCCTTGAACGCAATGAAAATAGTATCTGCAAATGACGTGATCTTGAAATACTGAACATTTCAACTTTACTCATTGCGTTTTATATTATATAGTATAATTTACAAAATAGTACATAGTACATAAACTATTTTTAAGTAAAAAACAATTTTTTAGCCCTTTAAATCCTATTAAATGAGTTTGCTTTGAAAATGTAAAAATGCTGAAAGTCTCTGAGGTTTACACACACACACACACACACACACACACACACACACACACACACATGCACACAAATATATACATATACACTAATTTAGTCTTTCACATTTTTTACATTTAATTCAATGTGTTACCTGGCGTCTTTTGCAATTATTAGTGAAATTTAGAAATTATTGAGTGAAATTTGTTTTAAAGTAAACCATACACCAATTTTTTGGCGTGTTTTTTTTTTATTTTTTTTTTCAATAATAAAGTTTATGTTTATGTTGAAATGGTGTTTTTAAAAATACCTTATTTATCACCTTAGCTCATAAATGAACAAACACACACAAATACATAGAGAACGAGTCATTTTATTAAATTACAGAAGCCTTTGTAAAAGAGCATCCACCCGTGATAAACAATGTCAAGAACTTCAGCCTTTAGACACAAGTCTATTTCCTGAAAGCTTTAGGGTTATTAGGCACTCATAATGAAGCTAATTAACAGGCTCAATTATTTTGTGCGAAAGCTCATCAAAGAAACAATTGAGAGATGGAAACAGGCAAAACTGTTTTCTAAATCAATGAATGTGTCATTAACATCCAGTAAATTAAGTAATTTATCAGACGCTACAAAACAGGGGCAAGTATTTACACTAGATAGTCAGGACAGACACGAACACAAATTAATATAACAAGATCTCAAATGACATAAATAAACAACATTAGATATTTTTTCGTCTGATCTGCGTGCTTCCAAATAGGAAAAGCATAAAAGGTAGACTAATCGCACACATATTCACACACAGACTTTTGGGACACTTACCTTTAATAAGTGGTCTTCATGCTATTACTGCTCATGCATGGACATGGCATCATTCCATTGATCAAAATTTATCATACATCTACATACAGCCTTCAAACTGTGGAGGAGGGGAAACCTACAGAGAAAAAAATAACAGAACGCATTTAAAAACACAAGCATTTAAAAAAAGGAGTACAAAGTGTATATATTTGTATGTCAGAATTATGTCAGGAAAACATCTGAAGCACTCAAAAATTGTAAGCAAGTTTCAAATTTCGATCTATTAAAACGACAACACACACAGTCATGTTGTTTGTCAGTTCATTACAGCTGTTACAACACAAATGTTACAATGGGAGCTCCATTTTTGCTTCTTTTGACATATCATTACAAATGATCCTGGTCTCTAATGCTCCACAGTTTTCAACATCAATTCATAATTTCTTAATCCCAAAAATGGGAAACTTACAAAAACGGTTATGAAAAGCATTAATTGTTGCATAAAAATGTGCAATAAACAAGAATCAAATCAAACATTTCTTGTGTATTCAGCATATACAATTTGGATCCAAGTACTATCAGATAAAATTAATAAAAGAATAATTATAAATTAAAACAGCATACCTTAATTAATTAGTCATTTCTTTAAATTATAATTACATAATAAAATAACCTAATAATTAATATTAAAGAACAGCATATATGCATTTAAAGTGTAATAATTTCCTGTAGCAGGTTCTTATACATATTATTGTTAGCCCTGCCTTAATTATGTTAAACATGCAGAATGTGTACTATCAACACTGAAGTCTTAAATATAAATTTCTTTTTCCACATTTTATTAAAGTAAACTTCAAAACATTATAATGACATAAATACAAAGACATTTTAGATGTCAGAGATATGAATTGCCATTCCCATGTCTCATTTTATTTGTAAGTTGATCTAAATAAATAAATACATTGATTAATTGCTTCCAGCAAAGAATGAGAACTTTTAGCAAAGACATTTTAAGGACTTTTGCACCAAAAAATGATCACAGATCTTTAAAATAAGATAATAACTGACCGATAGGAACATTGTAGAACTGTGGCCCTGTTTAGACTTGTTATTAAGATGCGTTTTGGGCGATCGGATCACAAGTAGACGAGGGAGACACATACCCGTTTACACCTGGTGTTTCGT
This sequence comes from Pimephales promelas, assembly GCF_988280905.1. Lineage (NCBI taxonomy): Eukaryota > Metazoa > Chordata > Actinopteri > Cypriniformes > Leuciscidae > Pimephales > Pimephales promelas. The sequence continues at coordinate 15,484,327 of NC_142779.1, forward strand.
CTCTTTTGTCCACTTTCTGTACTGATTTCTTCAAGAGGAGGGTCTATGGGCGGGTAAATGTATGGCCGTTCTCAGATCTTTCCATCTAATAGACAAAATAAGCTCACGAAATGTACATATGAGCTCGCCCCGATATGACAGAAAAACACACTGAGCTTCAGCTTTCATTCCTGCGCTGAGAGCCGAAGACCACGGCGAACGGCATGAGCGAGTGTTAGACATCAGGAATGGTGAGAATACATTTTGTGCTTGGTACGTTTTTTTATCTTTAAACCAAACTTGGGTTTTCAGCCGACAAAGTTTAAATCCCATCAGGCTAGAGTACTTCCCATAATGTTTACGCATTAGGTCAGAAGGTGGATAGTAGATGGTCTTTTGTGGCTGATCGAACGCATAAGCGCATAAGCGACCACATGAGCGTTTACACAACAAAATAAATCTGGTCGAATGCGTTTTCAATTACCTTTGGATGTAGTTGACAGTGGACAAAGTTTAGACTCCATTTACACCTGTATTTAGCGCTGTCCACATGTGATCGGCAAAAACGTATCTTAATAGCCTACCAAGTGTTAACAGGGCCAGTGTGTTCTTTAAAAACATGACCAAACACAATCACAATCAACAATATCAATGATAAACCTTGGTAAACTTTGTTGTATAGAGCCTGTATAGAAGCCTATACGCATAAACATCTTCGTTCTGGGATCAGCCATGGGAACGTAAGCTCATCCGATTTGCTCCAGCAGGTGTGAACTGCTGGCCTCAGCACTTTCCCCAACTGAGACTCACTTTCTAGGGCACAATCCCTCAAAGCCTGTTCACTGCACCACACATACACAGACACGCCAACTCTCGCACGCACACTGATTTTGTCCTCCTGAAGAACGCTTTGCGCTCTTCTAAGCTATGCTAAGCGCCCCACAAGGACAGACCACACATATTTAACACATCAACAGGAACAGAAATTTGCTCCAGACTTATGCAGTCATTTCCACAAGACCAGCTCTGAATGTGCTGCAGTCAGACCATATCATGTTCAATTGACACCTCAGATCTCAATGACGAACCAATTTCGGAATTTCTTGTCTTCAAAGGTTGTTCTGATCAAGCCTTTATGTTGACACCCAACATTTGGTCGAGTTACCCTATATTTTACGGTCTTATAAAATTCTTGATTATGATTGGTCATGTGCGGCAATTAGCGGTCTGAAATTTCCTACGATTCACTCTCGTTCATGGCATCACTGTTCTCTCTCTCGTTTCATACAAACACATCTGGTGCCATCTTGCATCTCATGTATTGATGATTGTAGTAAAAGTGACCTCATCTTAATTTCATTGTTTTGTAAATAATGGAGTATTTTCGAGATTTAGTCAGGTTAGCGGCATTTTTTTTTTGACAGTGAATGAAAACGAGGCTGTGAGGGATAAACTATCAATTTATCCTTTCAATGGATTATACTGTTATTCAAATTATAACATTCAATGGATTATACTGTTATTTAAAGGGTTAGTTCACCCAAAAAAAAAAAAAAAAAAAAAAGTCTCATGGGGGTTAATTACTCACCCCCATGCCATACCAACCCCGTAAGACCTTTGTTGATCTTCGGAACACAAATGAATATATTTTTGTTTAAATTTGAGAGCTGGATCACTACCACATTGGCTGCCTAAGGGAATGAAACTTAACGGCCCAGAAAGTCAATGAAGAAATTTTTTTAATATTCCATGTGACAACAGTGGCTCAAGTATAAGTTTATCAAGCGACGAGAATACATTTTGAGCAAAAAAACAAACAAAAATAACTATTCTTTTTCTTCCTTGTAGGCCTGAAACAAGACTTCAAGAGATTTCCACGACGCACGCGCGAGAACTGAACTGAAGTAGTTGAAGGAGATCGAAATTCCCGCGCATGTGTCATGGAAATCTCTTGAACTCTCGTCTCAGGCCTACAAGGAAGAAAAGGAATAGTCGAATAGTCGTTTTTTCGCACAAAAAGTATTCCCGTCGCTTGATAAACTTATAGTTGAGCCACACATGGATTATTTAAACATTTTCTTCATTGACTTTCTGGGCCGTCAAGTTTCATTCCCTTAGGCAGTCTATGTGGTAGTGATAGAGCTCACAAATTTAATCAAAAATATCTTCATTTGTGTTCCGAAGATGAACGAAGGTCTTACGGGGTTGGTACAGCATGGGGGTGAGTAATTAATGACTTAATTTTCATTTTTGGGTGAACTAACCCTTTTTACAAAATACCAATTGTTCAGCTAACGAAATGTCTTTCTGAAAAAAATAATTCAGTAGACAAAAACTCAAACAGTTTTGAAAGTTAGTTGTGAAAATTACATGATCTAGGACCTTTATGCAGTGTGAGCAATTGTAAAGACTGCAAGTCTATTCCTCACAGTCTCGGTTTCATCCATGTTAAATTCAACAATTCAGACTAAAGCTTTAACTGGTATTTTTTGTCATTTCCTAATTAAATTACATTTAAATAAAACTCTAGAATTAAAACGACACATTCAAGAAATCTGCTAGGTTTTTCCCTCCCGACATGCACAAATCAACAATCTAATTGCTTAGAAAAATAATAGTAATAGGACATCCTATTACTACAAACTATGATCACATTCACTTTCAAAAATAAAGGTTCCAGGTTTTTAGTAGAGAAAAAACATTTATGGTTCCCCAAAATAACATTTCAGTGAACAATTCAGTTCAGCAACTTTTTAAAATTTGAAATCAGGTTCTTGAAACCATAGATGACAATACAGAACCTTCATTTTCAAAATGTTCAAAGGTCACAGAGATCTGTCAAGTGGGACATTGTCCTCTCTTTCTTGCTCAAATATGCACGTCAAACAGCTGCCATTGAAACACAGAGCAAGTAATTCACAAACAAACAAGTGCTACAACAGTCAAATGCACACTTAAACCCATTATTAGCCATTCGAATCCAATGAGAGCAAAGAATCAGGGGTAAACAGGTGACGCAAACTGCTGACTGTGATCTCAGGATAGCGAACAATATAACACTATCTCTAATTACACCAGGATGTTCTGATGGGATTTATTTAACACACACTTTGATGTTGTGAATTCCATGTGTAGTTTAAAATTACATGCATTACTTATGTATTGTTGTTTACATCACCATAAAATTCAGACAAACTAGAATAAACAGCTGGACTATTTTGTCCATAAGTATGCAGCAGCACAGTAATGTTACTGTAGCATTAAAGTGCTGGTATCCATTTGTCTGCGCCATCGCTCTCTATGGCTAAAGGGTAATGGATAAGGGTTAATCAATGCATCTTCATCTGACAGACGCTGGGCTGGTCAAGCAGGCATTACCAGGACTCATCACTAACATAATGAGCCATTTCCACTTCAGGATTTACCTCTTGCTGCGTGCCTTTTTTTTCTCTTCTCTCAATCTTTCTCTTCTTCCACAGAGCAATTTATTCATAAATATGAAAAGCCTCTTCAGTCAGCACTTTTCTTTTACAGTAATTTTGAGGCATGTCCAGGGGAGTTCCTCTTTAAATGATTCAGTGTTCTCCTCAGTGGCAGAAGCACTGACTTGGCACTGTGGTTTCAGCTGATTAGGGGGAAATGACTGTGGCCAGTGTCATACTATTTATGGTCTCATCTTTATTTCTGTAGCAGTACCCAAGTCCTGTTTAACATTTACTCACCCTCTTCTCGTTACGACTTTCTTTCTTCTGAAGAGCATGCAAGAAGTTTAGCAAAATGTTATTGCTTCTCTTTTCCAAGCAGCAGAAATGAATTGGGAAGGACGATGTCAAGCTGCAAATATGGCACAAAAAAAAAGCATATTAAAAGTCTTCTGAAGATTTATGATATGTGAGGAACAAACTGAAATTCAAGCTTCAAAGTACAGTAGCTCTCACAACTAAATCTATCCTTTTAAAATTTTCATCAAAACACTCAGCTGTGTTACCATAAGATGGAAAAAAATCCATCAGAGTAATACACATTACTATTCAAATGTTTGGGGTCATTAAGACTTCAAAAAACAAATGTAAACATTTCAGTAAAAATATTTGTATAATACAGCAGTTTTTTTTCTAAAATAATCCATAAATAATGCATCACTGATGCACAAAAATAATAAGCAGCACAACTGTTTTCAACATTTATTATTATAATAAAAAATATTAAGTAATTTAATTAGTAATTTCTTAAGGATTTGTGAAGCTTAATCATCACAGAAATAAATGACATTTTAAAATATTTTAAACTAAGTAATTTTAAATTGTATTTTCACACAATATTACTTTTAAACAGTAGTTAATTAGTTTGTAATTAATGAAATTAATTAAGATGTAATTAATCAAGCAAAAAACTTATATATATATATATATATATATATATATAATTACACACACATGCATGTACACTGAAAAAAATAATATGCTTTATCTAATCAATAAAATTGTGGCAACATATTACAAGCAATATTATTAATTAAATTGTACAAATTAGATTAACTATTACTCAATTCTAATTTGTTCAATTTAATAAATAATATTGCTTGTAATCTGTTGCCACAATTTTATTGATTAGATAAAGCATATTCATTTTTACAGTGTATATTTAAGAAAAAAATATTTATATATAATATAAATTATATATAAATCTATATACATTATATACAATATTTCTTAAATATATACAAGCATGCATGTGTATATATATATATATATATATATATACACAGTGCACCCATATATATTATGTAAACACAAACTTTTATTTTGGATCCGATTAATCGCAATCAATCGCAAAAACATAACTTTAATAGTCTTTTATTTAATCCAGTTAAATGAGCTTTTCCACAGTATGTAAGGTAATCTACAGTCAAACTAATGAACATATTTAAACTGTATAATTAAAAAAAATCCCTTTAAATTCAGAGGGGGAGAATGGAACAATTTTACACAACTTGTTAGCATCATAAAAAAAAACTGAATAACGTAATTATAAAGTCCACTGAGGTCAATGGATTTGTTATTTGCATAAACCACATAGACTGAAAATGGGCATCAATTTTTTTTTTTACTGCACTGCACACATGGCCAAGTACGCCGTCCTAAACTCCAGGCTAAGTTTATAGTGTTCTGTTCAGCAGATGAAGTGGCAGTCAGGCAGGCCTGTTTCTCTTCTTCAGTGCTGAACTAAAAGTGAACTCACTCTGCTATATATAAATACAGCTTTGCAGCCAATCAGTGGCGTGGCTCCGGGGCATCATCTTGCTGCGCTGACTTTCCCATTACGATAATGTGAATCTCTCGCTCAGCCTCATAATACTGGCAAGCGTGGATAAAATACTGTCTCCCCTCCGCTCCACGCCGGCCTGCTCCCGCTCCTGCCACACACACACACTGAGAGACTGTCTGTGCATACTAATGAATTTGTGCTTCAGGGCCTTAGGACCAGCAGTGCGCGGCACTGTGCAGGTGTTTCCTGTAGGGGGCGCAATATAAACCTAAATTGGTGAGCTACATGTCGTCACAAATTGCATTCAGTAGTGGAATGTGGATACTTTTTTTATAGTGTATAAGTGCAAAACATGTTGCTTTTGAGTGCTCTTTGAATGGTACACCAAACATGGTAAAATTCATTTTCTTAATCAGCACTTTTGGTCCTGTTTTCAGTATAACACCAAAACATTATTAGTAGAAGATTCATTTACTTGCACATGATATTTAATTCAATAAGTGTTTATTTTTCTTCCTGAAATTGGCATATATATATATATATATATATATATATATATATATATATATATATATATATTCTCATGATATATTCTCAAAAAAAAAAAAACTTACTATGCAATTTTGATTATCTTGAATACCGAATTTTGAATAATTAGGTGTTTGAATAGTTAGAATAGAATAATTCTTAAGTGTAAATGAAATGAAAAGGATGAATAATACTTTTTTGTTCACTAACAATTCAATACAGTATTAATTAATCATCTCCATATCCATTGTCAGCAGTTAAGTTACATTTAGCTAAATATACATATAGTTTAAAATCATAATAATCCTATGTATTTGTTATAAAAAATATATAAATCCAACCTATTTTACTTGCAAATTTATTTATTGCAAATTAGAGACTTCGAAAGTGCAGTTAATCTACCAAATCTGTTTTAACACACAGAAAAACTGAGCTTCAGTTCCCATTTTACGCCATTATCTTTTAGAAATCTGAAAGCCAATACAAAAGTGTCCATTACCTGGTCACCTGTACCAGCCCATACACTCACACACAGGTAAACTCACGTGCAGAGAAACCCAGACACATACACACACTGCAGTGGGGGTGCAGTTGGGGGACTCGTGGAGCATGAACTGAAAACATGAAAAGAGCGTTTTGATGGGGACACTCTGTTTGCCATTTCTAATTTGTAGGCGGGGGACGAGAATGGGGCGATCACAGCGTGATTCATATTAAAAGTCAATTGGCCTTCAAATTCCTCGGGTCCCCCAAAGTCACTACTGGTGAGAAGGAAATGAGTCTTAATGGAGTGGCAGTGCCACAATAAAATATCAGAAATTGAATCTGACCACAAAACTCAATGGTCCAAGCACAGCACCTGAACGACTGACCATTACAGATATGAGATTCTTTCTTTTCGGACCATTTTTTCCTTATCTGTTTTTTGGCTATATGGATGTCCGCCGATTCTCTAAAAGTCCTTTAGTGTCCACCTTTCCTCTCTCGCCTTAACATCGGAGCACTTAGCAGTAATCTGTTTCGGCCTCACTTTTAATTTCTCGCATGTCTGCCTGCGCTCTGAGTGCTGGGGTAACTGGGTAGGCAATACAAAGCAAAAGGCCATAAAACCCTCCTGCTGTGTGAGATATATTAACTTTAACCTCATGGTAATTACCAAAAACTATTTAAAACCAACTTTTCCATTTAGGCTACTTTCCGCTAGGTTACTCGTGACAACTGCCCACATTTTAAATGACTATAAATTGACAGGATCAAGAAATTGCAAAGATTCATAAGCGTACATGCAGATGATCATTTTTAGCGGTTAGATTAATGTCATATAACTTCGCTAGTATATTTTATTTCGAGAATATCATGACACAGTCCTTCAAATATGAATATATACTAAATTATTGAAGTCAGATAACTTTCAAGCCTATTAAGTTTAATGTATAATATCTAAATTAACATCATGATTCATGATCAAAACTTCATGATAAAAATCTCAAAATTTCATCTCACTTTCTGGTCATATACATAACATCTGCAGCAAATTACATTTTTTTGTTCAGTGTTTTTTTCTTTGATTGTGAACTCCATATTCGAATATTCATATTTTATCGGTTCACTAAACGTGCATATTATTTTATGCCAGGCTTTAAAGTGAAGAAATTTAATGCCAAATGTTTTTGAAACAAAAAAGCTTGTTGAATTGCACTACTGGAAAAAAAATATCCATTCCATTTTTAGGGCTTGCATCTTTATGGGCTGAAATTTTAACATGGTTTTATATTTAAGCATTGAATATTTCAATTCAAAATGTTCGACACAAAATGTTTCGTTTTATTTTGCTTTACAAATTCACTTGCACAAATTCAGTGGTCCAAATTCGACAGAAAAATTTAAAATTAAAAATCAGGAAACTGCAGGAATATCAGTAGATTTTCCCCCTGTGCTGCAGTCCTGGAGGTTCCCACGATACTTCATACTCCAGGATTTCCCTTGCCCATACGGAAGTGAAAAATAGCAATATTCACACATGATTTGACCGTTTATTATTTTATTAAACATCAAGAATCTAAAAAGGGTGCATCATGCCTGACACTCTTTACAGTTGCTTTTAAGTAATTCTCTTCAAATGCTATTGAAGTTAGAAATAACATGTATACCATTATTGTATGTAAATTTAGAGATAGTCCCTTAATTGGGAAACTCTTACATAGCCAAACTTAGCGAGTTTTTCACTGGGAGAGTTTTGGTCTTTTTTCTCACTGTATTAGTCCATCAAGATATGTTAAACACTTCATACGTCTCAACGGCAAAGGAATCCTGGAGTGTGAAATATTGAGGAAACCACAATATAAAACTAAACAACCGAGATAAATATATGTCTACCTCGGATTTAATGTTTGATCTGTACATCAGCATCGGGGAATAACGTTATAATCGAGGTGCGGACAGAGTACACTATTACTTGAGTAAAAGTACAGACACCCCTTGCTAAATTTTACTCAAGTAAAAGTACTACAGACAGATTAAGTTAAAGTACTGAAGTACTTGTTTTTTAAAAGTACTCGAGTATCAAGAGTACATTTTCTAAATATTGCATTACTACTGCCACAGAGCTTACATTTATGTACAGAAATGAAGTTATGAAAAACGTTAATAGCTTGGAGAATGTAAAAGCAATAAGTCATTTTCATCTTTTTACCATGTTGCTTTAAAATTTAAAGGTGCCATATGTAATAATTGAGGTTAAAATATATCAAAAATGAGCTACATGCATCAAAAGAATGAGAAGAAATAAGTGCAATGATGTCATTAAAAAGTTGACAAGTTATACTGCTGCCGAGATATAAACCTAAATTAGCATGCTAATTTACTAGCCCCGGCCCGTCAGGTGTTGTAATACCAGTTTCGGCCATGGGAGGCGGTATGCGGGCGGGCAACATTACCACCAGCCAAACTGCAGTAACACGAGTAAGTCGCGCCGGCTTGTGTGTACTTGAACCTGATGTCATGTCGTGATGTCGTGTGGAAATACAGCCCACTACTAAATTTCAGTTCAGGGATGAGTTAAATAAATGATTGGTCGATATTATGCATGAGGAATACATTTTGGTAAGTTGTAACATATCTTTCAACAGTGTTCGTCTTCTTTTACCATTAGCTAGTAGAGATGATCGGTTCATGTGCGTTAGGGATCTGTCGTCTAACATTTACAAGCGCCAAAACTGCATTTATTGTTTGAATTGCGTAATAAAATTAACAGAATCTGAGAGCTGAGATCGGTCTCTGTGTCCTTTTCTGTGCATGACAAAATGGATGTGTGGCGTGAGAGTGTGTGAAAAGTTGTGTGTCTCACGGTGAATTTGTGAGAGTTGACAGCTCTGAAAGGCGCTAGCTTGGTCCACATCAGGGAATGCTGTCTGTCAAATTAATTCAAACTAATGATAAAAATGTAACATGAACAAAACGAATACCATAAACTAAAAATGCCTGGGCTAAAAAATGCCTTGTCTATGAGACGGCCTTTATAATTATTTAGTATTGAGATGTTGTTCATTTAGTCTCTAATCTCTGAAAATCTCCAAATAATCCACGTGAAACTGCGGTCTTCCAACCTTTTACTATCGTGTCAATTGATTTGAATAATATGCGCAAGGGAGACAGAGCAACACAGCGCTCGCCCGTGTTGTTTGAAGACATGAGTGCGCGCGGCCGCGGAGGTATTTCTGGAGGTATACTGCCCCCGTCTGGTATGGAATATGGTGTATGATTTGATTTTTATCCCAGAGGGCACCTTTAAGAAAATTTAAGAAAATTCTGAAAATTGAAACAGTCTAGGGCCACGGATTGGCACATTCACGGGATGGACCTGCTGTGTCTTCATCCATTGTTTCGTCTCTTATCTAAATCAGACAATGGAGTTGACTTAGAAGGAAAGCTGAAGGTGATTGCTGATAGGCTGTCCCAATCAGTGCCTGCACAATCCAATCACGTTTGAGAGGGAAACATAAAAATTGAGGGTTTTTCTTTTTTTTCCATTTTTTATTTTATTTTTACAAGTAGTAACGGGTACTCACAGTAGATAGAAATGTAGTGGAGTAAAGAGTACAATATTTCCCTCTAAAATGTACTTGAGTAAAGTCATGAGTACTCCCCAAAAATGACACTTGAGTAAAGTACAGATCACTCAAAACTGTACTCAAGTAAATGTACTCCGTTACTGTCTGGCTCTGATTATAATCTTCTTCACGGTTGAGAAAGGTGCTTGAAATGAATGACTCTATTTAACTGTTGCTTTAGTATTCATCAACATGTGCTTGCACTACTTGCTGGTGAGGTCAACTAACAGCAGATAGAGATTATGCATCGGTACCACCATTCCTGCAGTTCCTGGATGTGAAATGTTGAATTTTCTGTTGAATTTGAACCACTGAATTTGTTAAGAAAAACAAAATGGACCGAAAACTGTCTGTCGAATATTATAGATTGTATTTTTAAACAGAATTAATCTTTTGGAAGTGAAATCTGGAAGGTGAATATGGATTATTGAATTTTTAATGATGAAAATGTGTGTGAAATATTTTGAATTGAAATATTCACAGCTTAAATATACAACCATGTTGAATTTCAGCCCATATACTATGCATTAATGCAAGCATGGTTAATGCAATGCATATTTTTACAAGTAGTGCAATTCAATAAGCTTTTTTGTTTCAAAAACATTTGGCATTAATGTACATTAACTTAATTTTGAATATCTGCTTAGATTTATATTTTAGAGCACTTGCAGGTTAAACTGTCGGGAAAGAGGATATCAGAAGAAGGTCTGTACAGATCAGATTCACAGAAGAGAAATATTGAATAGGCTGAAAATTTGTATAGAATCCGTCTGCAGTCATTTAGGGAAAGGGTGTGAGAAACATGTCTAATCCTGACACGAGCACATATTGCCCTCTACAGGCCTGGCTGTGTAAGATGACCCGGCTCATTTGTCACCCTGGCTGGAGGAAATCCAAACAGCTCAATATCATGTTTAACTAATCAGACAAGATAATCTATTTAATGACAGCCTTGAGACATGAGATAAATGTTAGCCACTCACTCAGTCAATTCAAACTGCCTGAACACTCAATCAGGATATAATCTACGATTCGGAACTAATAGCCAGAATATAGTGGCTTATTTTGTAAACACGGCACTCATTTTGCTGAGCTTGTTTAAGCCTAAAATGGCTTTGGCTTCAGCTACTTGTGCAGAGATAACTCGCCATCCTTCTGTGCCACTCGGTTCTCCCTCCTCCTTCCTTTTCTCTGTATTCATCTCCATGACAGATGCAGAGTGAGGCCTGAGGCTGCAGTTAAGAATATGTGATGCAGAGATTCTTTATTAACATTTCATTCCCATTCCCTACACGACATAAATTAGATGGGACGTTAAAGGCTGTCAGCTGTGGCGATCTGTCACAGAGCCGTGGCTCCGTCCGTCGGCTGTCCCCTGACTTCTGCAATGTCTGCCACCACCAAGCCGATCACAGTCACAGCTCACAAGTCTTCATTGTGGCTACACACAGAGCCGCCAACGAAACAATCCGAACTGCCGAATCACACTCACTACGAATGAGATCTAATTCTGGAACCTGTTCACAAATTCAGCCCCCTCACCTTTGCCAGTGCATGCGAGCTGCACTCTAGCATGCTGACGACACTGGTGTGACTCGATTATAAGCGGTATCTATTCAGCTTGTGCTCATGGCGAGAGATCTGAAATGTGTCTTATGGCTAGCTCAACACTAATGTATTCATCATTAATCTTATCAGCGCTGCCTTTCCACATCATTTCAGGGCAGTAGCACGATTTTTATCTCTAATTTGATGGTAATGAACCCATCAGCATGGAGTGGTTGATGAATATGATGAAAAATAGCATTCATATTCACTTTGGACAAGCTACATCTTCTTAACTCATTAGAAAAACTGATATTAGAATAACTCTTTATTTATGAAAACGTATATTAATCGTGGTCAAGACACTTCTTTAAAAAACTAACAAACAAAACAAACTACCAGAAAAAAATGTAGTTAGAACTGCATTTGTACTGGGAATTTGCTCTGATGAAAATTCGGCACAAAAGAAAAAAACACTTCATACTAAAACTACTAGACATACAAGATTATCACTTTATACCAACTGTACGCTTGTATGTACCTGTTGCTGGTGTGCAGATTTTCAAGCCTGGCCAAACAAATCATGACACCAATTTTTGGATGTTACCTCAAACTTAACTTTGGTCAGACTGCTGGGATTTCAGTGTGGTACCAGTTTTCAATATGGTGTGATGCTATTTTCTGTCTCGATGGTTTGTTGAGACAACACAAGCGTTATCATGCTCTCTCTCCCTTGTGCATATTTATCAAATCAATTGACACGATAGTAAAAGGTTGGAAGACCGCAGTTTCACGTAGAGCATTTGGAGATTTTTAGAGAGTCAATGACTCAATGACAGAGATTAGAAACTCACGCCACACATCAATTTTGCTACCCACAGAAAACTCGCAAAGCAAAGAGGACACGGAGACCGACAGACCAGACAGAGCAGGTTAGTTATTGATACATAAAAATCTCAGCTCAGATTTGGTCAATTTTATTACGCAATTCAAACAATACCATTTGGCGCTTGTAAATGTTGCACGACAGATCCTTAGCGCATGTAAACCGATCATACTAGCCAATAGTAAAAAAAACACAAACACTTTTGAAAGATCCAGTATGCTACAACTTACCAAAATGTATTCCTCATACACAATATCGACCAATACATTTTTTTTAACTCTTCCCTGAACTGAAATGTAGTAGTGGGCTGTACTTTCCACACAATTGACATGAGGTTCAAGAACGCCCACAAGCCGTGCTAGTTATTCGTGTATAGCAGTTTGGCTGGTGGTTATACCGCCTCCCATGGCCGAAACTGGTATTATGACACCTGTCGGGCAGTGGCTAGTAATTTAGCATGCTAATTCAGGTTTATATCTCTGCAGCACTAAAACTTTTTTTTAATGGAATCATTGCCCTTATTTCTTCAACATTCTTTTGATGCGTATAGCTCATTTTTTGGATATTTTTACCTAAATTCTTACACATGGCACCTTAAGGCAGGTGAGTTCACAAGGGACAACTGTCCCCGGCCAAGGCCTGAGGGGTGTTCAGACTGGATCGTGAAGGGGGACCCCCGAAAAGTATATCACGGTTTTGTATCAAAAAAATAAAATGTATCGTCTGTTACACATGCTTAAGCTAAATGACTGTTTAGTGACCATGATTCAGTTTCAAAGTCATTCTGACTTCATCTGCTCACCCCAACTTAGTAATTCAACGATCAAAGGTAGCTGACCTTCGTTTTCTCAGTGCTTCTGAGTGTTATCCTATAAGGCAGTGTCGTGAGGTGTGTGTAGTTTTTGTTGTTTAAATTGATAGCTCAGTGGTACACACAGTAGATGAAATGTCAGCGCTGAGAGGGGCAGCACTGCCCCGGGGTCTCCACGGACTCCCCTCTCCCTCAGATGGGAACACAAATTGGATATGAGGTTTGATCACCAAGTCCAAATGTTACATTCCCATTTTTTACACATGGACAGGAATGGGGGAAGGGGGCACTCTGTGTGACCATAAATGACATATGTTTGTCACCTTTAAATGAAATGACCTATTTTTGTGGAAACAGCTATAAGCCTACTTGTGCTCTTTCAGGAGAGGAGGACTGCAATATGTAGTAAAAAATTGGCTTTCTTTTCTGTCCCAGCAAAACACAGAAACACCCTCAGGGTATGTCATTTCCCTCTCCGGGAAGGTTAACATTAAGCTTGCACTCAAAAGAGTTACTCAAGCAAAAGTAATGCAACTAAATTCAAAAAATCATCCACACAAAAATAAACAACAAAAGCCTCTTTGTGTGCCACTAACAGTAGCGGTCTTCCGCTAAATGGACTAGTTTGCGGTCCTCCAACCCACATTGAGTTCTGGAAGTCTTACAACGACTGCTCACACGCTGCCCATATTAGCGAGTTAACTACTGTATGGTTTGCCTCCCTGCTGGTTCTTGAGTGGCGAGCGCTGATGAGCTCTTTGTCGCCTGTGCCTTTCTAAAGAGGAGAGGCAGCCGCTTCTGTCGAGTTGACTAGGTGCCAGGCCTTCCAGTTTGGCCCAATCCCTCAAGCATGAGCCTCACATATTCAAGCTGTTTCAACAGCCTGTCAGCTAATGGGATTTGGGAGAGGTACATTAAGCCTGTATGAATTTGTGAGGGAGAGCAGGACTCTGGATGCTCATATTGCTGTGCCATATTAAAGGGCTGGAAAAGTGCTTTCCTGCTCCGTGTCTTCCTGTTAAATGTCAGGCCACATATGCTAGGAGAGGAGTAGCAATGGAGCCGATATGTTGTGCTTATGCTGCATTAAACCCATAGAAGCCTTGATTTGTCCAATCATCCCTGGGGGTGACAATTTGTTCACCATGTTAGATCTAGTTTCTATGTAATGTGGTGAGACCACTGCAGAGGAACTGAGTGTTGACTGTGTCAGTGGTCACCATTTCACTCCAGTCTGACAATCACTGGTGCATATTTCCAAATCCTGAGGAACATGGATTCTATGCAGATGGTAAAGGATTAAAAAAAAATGTATTTATTGCCATATCAGCTTGAAAGGCTATTTCATGGCAGATATAAGATGATAAATAAACATTGGTTGTTTCAAACCTGCAGGTATGGACTGTATGCACTTATATTACATTCCTTGTCCCCATTGATTATATGGACACAGGCAGCCAGTATATTCTTCAAAAATATATATTTTGTAATCCACGAAAAAAGAACTTTAGAACAGTATGCATTATTGCTTTAAAAGCCCAGTTCACCTACAGTTCTGTCATTTAGAGGTTTGTGAATTGTGTTAGGTGAAGGTGAATGCCAATGATTTTTATTAATGAACATAATAAAGTAAAGTGCCAAGCAGTGATTTGCCAAAGCAAAGGATTGTCTGGACAGCAGTATGAGTGGCATAATAAAGGCCTTTTCTCCAGCCGGGTATAAAATAAGAAATATACATCACCCATTTTCCATCCAACAGCAAAGATGGCAGAAGGGTGATAAATTTCAGCAATGCCTTGAGTACTATAGACTAATCTGTGTGAGCAATCACAGGAATAATTGATAAACCAGATAAGATTTAATGTTCCCGGCCATCACCGTGGGACCGGGAACCTCTGACACTTTGACGTGTACGGTGTGCGCGCGTGGGGATGAAGTGTGTGCGTGACTGATGGATCTGTGTTTGGGAGAATGACAGCCGCGGTGCTAAAGCGAGCTGTTTAATTAACCCTACGGCGAGTGGCTTGTCACAAACGCCCATTTCTTCCTGACTGAGACCTCAGCAGATCTAAGGGAAAGGCAGGGATGAAGAGGAGGAGGGGAAAATAGTAATAATGTGGATCCACAGCGCAGGATGGCTTTTTTTATTCTATTTTATGGGTCAGTGATCTGCATTCATTACAGCGACGTGAAGACATTCGGTTGAAAGACTAATGCCGCCTTCCTATATTAATATGTGACGTCGTAATCAAGGTGGATTTTAAATCGTAAATAAACCAGGGGTGTTAATTTAACGGAAATTATGCGATCATTGGTTCCTTTTTCCATTAGATCAATTGAATTATAATCAATTAAAACCACGATTGTTCCTTCGGCTTTGATCTATTCCTCTCCTGGCATTTCACTTAGTCAGGCACCAGCAAAGCATTTGTGATTTTAGCACAGGACAGTGAAGGTGTAGATTAGCTCTGGGAAAGTTCAAGCAGAAACCTTAAATCAAGGTTGAGTTTAACCCCCATTCATCTTGCATATTGATGGCCACATTCCCTCCCTCCCCTTGTCTTCCATAGGGATAATGTATTCTCCAGCCTGGAATTCTATCAGAGCGGTCTGCTTCGTCAGTTAAATCAATAGGCAGCGTATGGCGGCGGGTCAGCAGTCACGTTCTGCACCGCGTCTTCAGGCAGCAGGCTGATAGTTTGAGTGTAGGAAATTTGCTTAAAGCCCACACCAATTAACTTCAGGATGATGAATGCTAGGGGTGGGCAGGAAAGGACCGAGGGGTTCTGCCTCTTTTTTGTGCGAGAGTGTGAGAGCCTCAGCTGCTTTAGAAAAGAATGGGGCGAAGAAGTGGGAGGGGCCAATTTCAAACAGATAAAACCAGGCGCTTTGAGTCTGGGTCAGCCCACCCCCTAATGATTATGTCAATCTGTGTAAGTGAGCCAACATTGGAGCTGTCAGGACATAATCAGTCAAAGCTGGATTTGTAAAAGGCGCTGGGGAGACGCACAAGGCTGGGCACAAGACATTTGCATGGGGAATTGCCCTGATCTGTGGAGAGAAGGCGGCGCAGGGGTCAGACTCTTTTGTTGAGGTTGACAGTCAGCCCTGTTGAAATGAAGTGAGCAGCGTGTGTCTCCTCATCACATAGTTCATAAAGAGAGAAAGGATCTGCTGGAGGAGGGATGGCGAACAATAGTGAGAAATCAGCACCAGGTTTTCACAATATGGAGACTATTGATCAAGCCCTTCAGTGGAAGGAACACTTCATAAAACACTCCATTTCCAGCTATCTTCAAAAGAACAACAACAAAAGCACTTGAACACTGAATTATTATTATTTACTAACAATTGTGGATATAATTATTCCTGAACAATTCTAAATTCTTTTGAGGAACCATTATAACTATGATTAAACCATATTTGACATATTTTACTATTACATTTTTTAACAGTACATTTCAGAATAACTTTCCTAAAGTGTTTATAGTATATTTATTGACGTAAATAAATAAAACATTTTTCTGTGTTAAATATTATACTGTATATTCAGCAAAGATTGAGTAAAATAATCCACAGTGAAAGCAAAGACTTGTTACAAAAATGTGTATTTAAAATAAATGCTGTTATTTTGAACATTCGTCAAATAATAAATGTTTCTTAAGCACAAAAACACTTGTATATATTAAAATAGATTTATATTAAAAACTATGTTGACTATTATAATAACTATTATTTTAAATAATAAAATCTTAAATATTTTAGAATATTTTCACAACTGTTTTTACTGTGTTGTTGATTAAATAAAAGCATTAAAAATATATATTTGGAGAGCATAAAAAATACAGACTCAAACTTTTGAAAAGTATACGAGTTTAAAAATACACATTAGAAACGGAGTTGTGTATAGCTATATAAATAATATATATTATGTAAATAATATGTATTTAATGGATTTACTGTAAAGCATACCAAAGTACAACATAAAACAGTAATAATTCTTGGTTTGTTTTGTGTCAGATCACATTCAGACTTGTATTATCAAAAGTCAGTTAAAACAATTGTTTTGCAGATTCAAACAGTGCAGGAAAGAGTATTTTAGTATAAAGGTGATAGAACGCCACTTTATTTAGTTCCAGATTTTATATTTCTGAATAAGAACTGGTTCTAGATTTACTATTCAACATCTAAACCAAAAGAGTTGACCTCTAAAATAGCAGAATAAGCATTATACACAAAAACACGAGTTAACTATGTATTCTTCTCTAAGACTAAAGAGCAGCCTACTTGATTTCTGACCCAATAAAAAAGGTCAAAGCACTTCCTGAGATACAGACTTGGTAAGTGACAGCTCAAAGAGTTTTTGAGAATCTGGAGTGGAGACAAGAACATTTAAAGTGTCACATGGCTGTGAGGAAGATGAACGTCATCATGGGGAGCAACAGCTGCTACACTTTGAACAGTCAGGGACCAGATGTCACCCAAATACCACAATCTATTCACTATACTGAGAACAATAAAGGGAGATATGTTTATGACTGAACAGCTCACATCTTCTAGAGTGCTACTACAGCATCAAATAATGTATATATTATATATTATATTACTGCCAGTGGACCAGAGAAAGCCAAACCTTAGTCCTCAAGCAAACCGTCCTCTATTAAGTAGCTTTCTTTCTGAAATGCTCAAATAGCACCCACAGTTCTCACTGCTCCATTGAAATAAGAACCCTGCACATAAGGATATAAACATCTGTGCATCCAAATACAATCAGTGGTTGCGTGTTTTGGTGGCAGTTGTTGACACCCATATTCCCAAGATATTTACACATAAAGCACTTCAGAAACACAGCTGTTCAGCTTTCAGCAGAAAAAGATACCGTAAAAGCACTATTCCTCAGCAGAGCGTGTTATTGGGTGTATAATTATGATATTGCAATGATTACATCATGACGCTACGTCTTAAATTATGCATTAGGCTCTGTGCTTTTACATTAGAGTATTTTCAAAAATGACAAAAACACAAGAACCTAAGCTGATTACCATTTTAAACATCCTACTTTCAACAAAAACAATTGCTTTGTTTTTGCTTAAATGGCCTTAAATGTAGAACAAGATGTGTAAAGAAAAGCCTAAGATGATCAGAAATTTCCTTGTGTTTTAAAGGACTAAAAAATCCCATGATGCTTCAGCCGTTTCCACACTGCAAGAGCTCCCGCTGCGACAACAGCCTGTGATAGCTCATTTAAGATCATTTACATGGAGACATCGTTCACTCCCCCTTTAGACAAAGCTTATCCATCGTTATAAATCAGCTCAACGTCAGACAAAAAAGCACAGGTCAGCAGTTTCTTCCCTTCAGTCTCTCTCTTCCCTGCCTTCAGCTCTTTAATATATATTTTTTCTGCAAGGATAAGTATGCCCTCTATTTAACAAGCTTTTCAGCTACCTTTGGTATAGACTTTCTCATAAAATGAGAAAATTCATCTAATCAATCCCTTTTAGTATGTTATCTGTTTCTCCTGACAACTTAAGTCCCTATTGATTTGCCATTACTATGTTGGATAATCTCTTGTCAGGGGAACATTATAAAAATTAAGCCATTTTCAGTCTTCATATACCTTACAGACACGATCGATTCTCTTTATTTGTTTTTATATATAGAAGAAACTGACCTGCTATAGTACAATTTGCCTACAAAAAAATCAGTGCATAACTACAGACTTATTGTGTTCCTGTAACTCAACTGCTAGAGTATGGAGTTAAAACAACATGCTAATAAAATAAATTCACTCCAAAAACCCAGTCATATTTTTTGAATGGCTGTGCATTATTCCCTAATTTTCCTGAGACAGGAAAAATAAGGATTTCAGTGTTGCAGTTCCTGCTTATAATGATGTAAAAATCGTCATTTTGCGTTATTTTAGCAGGATCCCATATCTTTGTAGAGGGGTTGAGACTACAAACACTCGTTCCTCATTTTTCCAGGGGGTGGGATCTACTCACACTACAGACCTATTACAGATTAGTGGGTGGCATTCACTTGCAGGAACTGAAAACAATATCCTCCATCTTGTTTGGGAGCTAAGCTAACAGGCGCTGTGTGGAGCCAGATGTGAAGTTATGACAATGGCGAAATGTGAACTCAATACGATATGGAAGAAGAGGATTTTGAAAGTCTGGCGCTCGAATCACATGTTTGGCTACTTTTATGAACCACTA
This sequence comes from Pimephales promelas, assembly GCF_988280905.1. NCBI lineage: Eukaryota > Metazoa > Chordata > Actinopteri > Cypriniformes > Leuciscidae > Pimephales > Pimephales promelas. The sequence continues at coordinate 15,503,674 of NC_142779.1, forward strand.
TATAGCGAAGAGCAGCTGAGGCTGAGGGAGGAACAGGAGGCGGCTGCCTGTAGCTGGGGAGCCCGGACTGGCTTAAGCTGGGGCGGACTGGTGGTGCCTGTGCTCTCACTGTGTGCCAACGGACACAGAGATAGAGTCCGCCGGCTTCAAAAGATTTCAACGATGGCAATTTCTCCTGGACAAAATCTCTGAATCAAAAAAGGACATGGACGTTTGTATTGTGAACCATCCGAGTTTCGCACCACATATGTTCTGACTGAACATCCCGGTCTCATGCAATAGTTCAACATTTCGAAAGAAATACAAACGAGGAGTAATTCACTAATGAGTTCGCCAACTAACTAGAAATGTTGTGTGATAGGCTGATACCTCATAGGTGCTGTTCTAGTTAAGTAATAGTGGCTTGATGAACTTTGCAATGTGGTGCATTGTGGGAGTTGTAGTCTTTCATACAAATGTGCTCTAAAGTTACTTTCTGTCTTTCCTTGGTCAAGAAGGCACCAAATTCGAAATTTATTTAACATTTTTGACTACATATATGACCTGCTTTCAATAAAAACTAATGTTTCCATGGGTGAAATGTTCCTTTAACAAAGATAAAACAGCATTGTGTTGTTTAAAAACGAAACGTTTTCTGTGATTATTCAAGGTCTGAAAACATGACATCTTTCTTGTTATTTTGACCAGTTGTCATCTTCTAAAAATAAACGCTCTAAATGATGTTTGTTTTTATTTGAAATTATGAAGAAATGTTGCAGTCGTTTATAGAATGAAACAAATTTTCATTTTAATCAAACTCATAAATATAAATGGTAAATGCAGAGAAACTACTATTTTTTCCAGAGCTGTATTTTTTGTATTTAAAAAATTTACACATGCATCTCATTGCTGATAGAAATGCCTCTTCTTCATTGATACAAAACTTGTAGAAGTGTAGCATCCAGTATCCTGTAGTCAAGCAATACTATATAATCTACTTTGTAACACACACACACACACACAAATACACACCTGCATTCATTTGGAGCATGTGTATCAGCCTGACCCCTAACAACAGTTCCTCTCCTGTGTGTGGGTGCCTGGGGCTTCTTCTTTGGCCCCTGAGGAGCCCCTTCATTAATCGGCCTCGTTCTGGGGGAGGTACTTAATGCACACACACGACAATCGGCGGGGCTGTAATTGCGTTGTCAGGGGCCAAAAAACAAGCCCGCTCCTTCAAACAGACATCTGGCAAGGAGGCAGAGAAAGCCATGTTGTTAGGAGAGGGAGAGCGAGGCAAGACAAATAAAATTACTGCTTGGGTTGTGAGATCGGTGGGAGCCCAGCCTGCCTAATCTCACCAATGGGAGAGCACGACTGTTGTAACCCAATTACAGGAGCATAAGCAATTTGTTAGACACTTCACATAATGTAACAATTTCCCAATAAACTCTGACTTGTAATAACATTGCTGAGTGAGTGCATAAATTCTGAAGGAACGAAGGAGGGTTGGATGCCACAGCTGCGGGCAGAAAGTTAGCAGCATCAGCAAGATCTCTCACATTTACACTCAGACCTGCTTCCAGTTTTTGTGCTGTTTAGATTGGATGAGGATGGGGTAAACAGAATTATGGTTTTCAGCTGCATACCGCAAAAGACAGGGTCTCTGGGGGGTCGTGTATTAACACCTGATAGAGACACCAATCGAGTGCCATTCCATATAGTACTGTAGGAAGCATAATATAGTAAATGGATTAGAGCAGTGGTTCTCAACTGCAAATTTTGTATGTCTCTCTTATCTGACACACTCAGTTCAGTTCATAGAGTCTATCCTAACGAGCTGAGGATCTGAATCAGGTTTGTTAAATAAGGGAGACATACACAATATGCAGAGCAGTGGGTCCCGAGAACCACTGGATTAGAGAAAACATGTAAATACAGTCAAATTAACCCATCAGACATTACACAACACCTTAGGACTATATGAAGAGAGTAAACTAAATATGATGAAAAGAGGCATTATTATTATTTTTCAGGGACGGCATTATTATATTTTTCAGCTGAATTGCCCCTTAAGAGCAGTTGAGCATGGTTAAAGTGCACATGCAAAATACATTACAATGCCATGATGGTGGTCGAGTTTTATACTGCAAAGTAATCAAACACATTTAGTGTCATTATTGTTAAACAGCTAAATTAGGGATGCACCGATCCACATTTTTTCACTTCCGATCCGATCCCGATACCTGACTTTGGATATCGGCCGATACCGATACTTTTCCGATACCAGACCTGTGTTTGCTTTAACATTATTTATCATTATTGTTTTTTTTTTATGATGCTGAAATAAACACCTCTCTACAAGCAAGGATGATACGTACGTATGTAGCCTATGTCAATATATATATATATATATATATATATATATAATAGATATATTAAACAATAGATAGACAATTAAACAAAGATATACGCATTATACAGGCCTACACAGTGCTTTAATTTCAGGAAGGTCTACTAACATTATTCAGGTATATCGTCTAAAAAGAATTATAATAAAGTAATCAAAAGTAAAATAGCACTGCAAAGTTTATCATAGATAGATTTATGCTTATTAAAGCTGAAGTTATTCATTCAAGAGCTGTGAGTGATTTTCTCTTTGCCTTTTGTTGTTTGATTCGCAGTAATGTCGCAATCGTCACATTTATACTGCTGCCCCTTTAAGAACTAGTGCGGATTTCATAGTCTACTGATGCACCATATTTTCTCCCAACTATTTCCATAAACCGTTTATGTCTAAAATGAACGTAGTTAAGTGATAATCTCCAAGCCGGTCGTTTTGACATTTTTGTGCAGGCTACATTTGATCGTTTAGGCGCGCATATGAAGCCCAAAGTATAATTTGCTTGTCTGTTTCGGAGCGCGCGCCGCCCTCTTGTGCAAATTTTGTGCTTTTAAAAGCTCTTTTTATTATTAAAAGCGTCCCGCAATTTAGCAACAGCAGAGACGGCATTTAACAACAATTACCGATCGTGCTGATTCTGTCTTAAAGTTTGAGTTTTACGGAGAAATGACAGCGCACCGCCGCGATGGGAAGGAAGTTGGCTACACAGAATGCGGCTATTGTTTAATGTTTTTTTTTACCTCAATATATTCTTTAATCTTTGGAAATCAGACTAATATCACAGATCTAAAGTGTAACCAGGCTATGTTTTCTCTGTCGTCACTCATTAAGCAGGGCTGTCGTGTTGTGCGTGCTGTGGCACCGCGTGAGAGATCTCTCTCTCTATCTCTTCTGGACTGCGAATTGCAAACATGCATCACAGACAAATAGTTTAATTTATACGGCTTTGCAAACATTGCATTTTGCTGTCTTGCTCTGCTGCGGTGTTTCCAGTGTGAAGTATTTCCACCATAGGATTTCCACACAGCGAACATATTGGTAGCTCAATGCTATCCTGCTAGCTGGCTGCAAACTGCGGAATGGATTTCTTGAGCGGGCGTCTGTGTGTCTCATTGAGCCCTATTTTTTACAGTCTATGATTGAGCTGCACCTCCGTTCAGGATATCCATTCCACAGTTTGCAGCCAGCTATAGCAGACTAGCAGCCCCGGGAAATCCCTTTTGGAGTCATTTCAGCAGCCAACGTTAAAGCGCAGACATGGATCATAAATATCGGATTTCTCCGCAGGTTGGATCGGAAAAATCCGATACGTGAATTACGCTGGTATCGGTCCCGATACCGATACTGGATCGGATCGGCCCCATCCCTAAGCTAAATACATGGCATATGACAAACAATATGACCAATATTTGTTTAATATTGATACTACTACTACTACTAATAATAATAATAATAATAATGCATTTTTGTATATAAATACACAGACATTTGAGTATTTTATAGATCATTTACTATACTGTTCAAAACTTTGAGATTGGTATGATTTAAAAAAAATGTTTTTGTTTGATTAAAAAAATACAGTAATATTGTGAAATTAACAGCATTTATTTGAAACAATTTTTTTGTTTTTGCATCCGTGCAAAATAAAATAATTCTTATTTTATCCAATACATTTGAACAGTATGTGTATATGTATTTATTTAAGTATATAAAATAATATCACCTTGAGTTATGAATATTGGAATTTAAGCATGATATTATTTCATATACCTAAATAGAGAACTCCATTAATGATAAAAAAAATATATAAGTTCAATTCAGTCATTAAATAAAAGCAAAGTGTAAAGTGAAGCTGCTCCTATTGAAACATCCCCAGCTCAGTCTGTAGGGAGCAGTGCAGGATGAATCAGAAGACGGCTATTGACAACTCCTCACAGGCTACATACACACTATTTATACAATAAACATAAACAGAAAGGACTATACATGTTAAGAATTCTACTACATTAGCAAAACATTTTACTTCCGTAGTGTGGCATTTCAGGATGAAACAGGATTTTAATAAAATGTTGAGAGTGGTATGTGATGTTATCCACTGAGAATAGACTGTAATGTGGACATTATGTACTAGAACAGTGGTTCTCAATTTTTACTTCAATGCCCCATTTGTCCAAGACAATATTTAAATATTCCAGTCTGCTATATGTTCCCCTGGCACTTCTGTTATAGGCTGAATAAACTCAATGATGCAAGTTTAATGTTGTACATCTTAAAGTGTTTTGTTTTTAGCATTTTAATTAAGATTGTTATTATAACTGAATGTAATAATTTTCAGACTTATTATTGGGACCCCCCTGGACATTTGCTGAGGCCCCCTATAGTGACCCAGGCCCCCAAGTTAAAAAAAAAAAAAAACACTGCACTAGAATGAAGGAAGACCAAACGAGAGTTTGTTAAATCAATGCCATAATATCTTTTCGATAACTAGTAAACTATTAAATTGCCTGAATGGCCAAAGTGACTTCAGTGTAAAAGGGAAAGTTGATTCAGTGGAAGCGTGAGCCAAGAACATAAAAACAAACTATAGATGAACTGATTTCTTGGTGTTACTTGCCAGTACCGATTGTTGCCACATTCAATATGGAAAAGAACAACCATGACAGAAATTTACAAATGTATAAATTGTAAGAAACAAAAAAGCTGCAATTTGAGTAGTTCCAAAACTGATTGTTTAACTGCATACTTGCCAAGACGGGCATTTTGACTATTTTGTAAGCAGTCATTATGGTACGACTCACACGCTGTTTATGTGCATGCCACTTATATAGATCAGTAGTGTGTGCACTAATGATGCGAGTGCGAAACCTGTGGGAAATAGCTGCACTAGTAAAATGATGCACAATCCCAGGAAACAAATTTAGGTTCTGGGAACGTTAGTCTTTGGTTCCCAGAACGTTCCAAGAACTTTCCCTTAAGGGAACGTTCCCAGAACATTCTCCTTACTTTATAAAAATGGAACCTAAAAATAACCTACATGGAACGTTCCTATAACGTTCTTGTTTGGTTCCCAAAAAAATAACCTCATGGGACCATTCTGTGTTTGCTGGGATACAAGCACTATTTAACCGAAGCGAATGAGACAAGTGAGAGGATGAGGGAGTGTATCACTTCACCATTGAAGAGAAGAGAGAGATGCAGCTGACGTCATTGCCTGTGCCTCTGGCAACAAAACGGACCAGCTCAGAATCGGAACGTGAGACTGACTGGCCGTTCACCAGTCCGGGCCAATCATGCGGAAAATCGTCTGATTCCGGTCACTGGCCGGTCGATCAGTGCAAACAAACGATCATTTTCTTCCGAATAAAATGCAGATGAATTGTTCACAGTAAGTCCAGCCGCCCTTTTTACAGTCGATGGGTTCATTTTGATGTTTATATGGCATCTGTGACAAAGTCACATCTGAGCAATTGATACATTTTCCCATAAAATCGCACGATACCATTAGCTAAAAGCCCATGGTTCTAAGGGTGACATATGTACTGGCTGCAGCTCAACACAGTTTGGCACAAAGTAAGAGAAAGCAGGATAGAGAGAGAGAGAGACCATTCCCCTGTGAGTGAAAGCAAGCAGTCAAGGTCGGAGGAGATCAGGATGGGGTTAATGAAATGATGACAGCAGGGGTGAGGGGGAAAACTCCAGTGGTAATTTACAAGCCTCTTCCCTGTAGGGCTGAAGGTTACACTAGGCCCTGTTGGGGAAAAGCAGGAGAATGGGACAATGCGATGGATCTACACCATGCTTCATGCCCCACAGGCTGACACACACACACACACACGCATGCCCATATCAAACTCAAATTAACGTAAAACAGTCAGGAAAGAAACTTTTACTTTAACTATGACTTTTGAAATAATGTAATTCATAAATTACAGACAGGCTTTAACCTTCTAAAGCCTGACATATGAAATAATTGTCTGAAAAACTTTTTTTTTTAAACGGAAAAGATGTAATATATATATATATATATATATATATATATATATAATATAATGGCTCATATGACATATAAGATGCGCTTATGGAGCTCATACTAGAGGAAATAGTATTTTAAAGTTATCAAAAATATGCATTTTGGTGCAGCTGCTGATGTATATGGCCCAAGCAATATGAAATTGTGATAGCTTTGTAAATGTGACTACTGCATATGCATATATAAATATTAGTTGATTGCCACTACATCTCTTAATAATATGTATATTATTATTAATAATATCTCCAAATACGTCTTAGTGAGATGATATTTAAAGGACAAGTTCGGTATTTTACAATTAAAGCCCTGTTTTAAGATCGTTTCTGATGAAATAGAATGGTTAAGATTAAAATTTGGACACATGCTGCTGGCCCGAGAATTTTCAGTTTCTGTGGTTGCACCCTCCAACCTCCACAATGGTTGCATAGGTGCACTGGAACAATCCTTCCTAAAACGCATTAAACTTTAGTTTACAAAGCCGTGAAACTCACCGATAACCTCACACAAAAACCGTTGCAATAGATGCTTTCCAACAGGTGTTTTACCATTCGTTGTAAAACTGTGGACATATTTTTCCAAACACCTCACACCCGTACATTCTTTCTGTTGAAAGCTTGAATAACAGACACTCCAGCACAGTTGGTATCGCCTCACAGCACATCAAATACAAGTCAATGGAGTTGGACAAAAAATACAATAAAACCTGTTGGAAAGCATCTTTTGCAGCGATTTTTGGATTGTTGAGGATTGATCCAGTGCATCTATGCAACCATTGTGGAGGTGAGGGGGTGCAACCACAGAAACCGAACATTCTCAGGCCAGCAGCATGTGTCCAAACTTCAATCTTAAAGCTGCTGTAGGTAACTTTTGTAAAAAAACAAAAATATTTTTTACAAATTTGTTAAAACTGTTATGTCCTGACAGTAGAATATGAGAATATCACACCCCTCTCTTGCACGTACCATACTACCGTGGTTCAAACTCAAGATTGGTGTGCCGCAGCTGTGCTAGCACAGGGCTTTAAGTGTAAAATACCGAACTTGTCCTTTTACATATAACTATCAATATAAAAGTTACTTGAAGGTTTACTTCACAGATATCAGTAAAGATTTCAAAGCAAAAAGACATGCACCATGACCCGAAGTGGGATCATTTTAAAATTATGCCAGATTGGCCTTTAGCTAAAAAAAAGTATAAACTATAAATCAGACAGAAGACATGTATAACAGGTTTATCAGCAAAGTTTTGATCATGTTGATAACTTCGAGGCCTTAGAAATTCCATGTCAAATATGACACAGTAAGCTTTGTTGGGTTAATACCTTATAAAAAAGCTCTCTACATCCCTGACCATAATGACCATTGCGTTCAAATTTCACATAAAACTACACCATATTTGAAAACGGGTACAGAAGCTATCCACTTGCATTGCTAATCGTATTACGTTGCGACAAGTAAAAGCCTGGATGTAAGTGATTGTTGTAATTAGAGTGCTTTAAATTACAGCCCTAATTCCAGACTATGTCCCCCACCATTCATATGCTGCTGACCACGCTAGAAATTCCTCCCTGATGGGACTCCTGGCTCTGTCATAAAACTATCTGAGGTGTAATCTTCATCTGATTTACCTGCCGTTTTCTCACCACCGCCCAATAAAAAGGGCGAGACCGCCGAGGTTTCGTGGGGCTAGTTTGTGATTAGGGATGCATAACCATATTCTGCTTTGATCGTTTCCATGCCTTATAACTTCTTGCATATATAATGCGAGGGACTCTGGAGACAGGCAGAGTGCAGTGTAAGCAGGGAGGATTTGGGAGCAGCGCTGGGCTGCAGTCTTAATCTGGCTCTGGAGACAAAGCGTTTATGATGTACATCATTGGCTGAAGTGGAGGAAGGACTAATTATAGTCATCCCGCATGACACATCCTGAGGTATTGACCATTTGTTCTTTTTGGTTAGATGGGGTACTAAGCACCCGAAGAGCAGCTCTCAACTGTCCGAGGAAAGCTGATGAGTGCATTAAAAACAACAAGAACTCTTATGAGAGACGAGCGGATGAAGTTGCTGACTACAGTGAAGTCGACAAATTAAACCCCAGTTTTTTTCCTCGTTTGTTTCCAGGGTAATAGTTTTCAACCTGGCTAGAGCGTGATGTTGTTTTCCTCTCTGCCATTCGGATTGGCAGTCGCTACTGTTCTTGTTCACGGAAAGTTCAAGGCATTATTCACAAAGTAAAACTGTGACATTGACATTAAAGAATAAATGAATGTGTACTCTCTTCCACCACTCTCTGAGGTGGAGATAATGAGATGCTATATCACCATGATGGAGGGAGGGGAAATCTGATTAAGATGTGTTTGCATCCAACGTCTCAACTAACTGCGAAACTCATAAAACGCATTTGCTGTCTCCCCCATAACTAATGGCTGGTTTTCACCGCTTTGACAGCGAGCCGTGTGTGTTATTTTGTCCGGGTATTATAATAATAATGAGAGCAAATTAGAACAATCAATTTCCATGGGTGGTTCTTGATTGGGGATGATGGGCAATATGGCACCGGGTAATCCATCTTCCCGGCCCTGTCTCATTAATGGCTGCGTCGCCGCGACAACAGCCAATGGCTGTGCGCCGCTATGGAACACATGGGGGCACCATTCTGTGAGCCTATGTTCAATTAGCGGTGGCAGCGATAAACAGAGTGATGTATGCAGGCTCGCAGATGCGGTAGCTCGAGTTTAGAGCCTTTTAAAGCCCCTGTATGTATCCTCTGTGCCTCGACACACTCACATGAGCTTGTGCGATGCCCTCACTGAATGTGTGCTAAACAGCAGTCAGCCAAAGGGCACTTCTAATAAAGTGAGCATTCGAAAATACAGCTTCTTGCATTACACCAAGAGTCGACAAATCCCATTTGCCATCCAATTTCAGTGATTTTTGTAACTGGAAGATTTTTATGTAAATTAGATGGCCACAAGAGGGCTTCAATGGTTTGACTAACAAGAATTTTACTTTTTTTCATCAAAAAACTGTTTTGACCAATAGACATACAAACTAAAATAAGCATACATACATGTGTGTGTGTGTGTGTGTGTGTGTGTGTGTGTGTGTGTGTGTGTATGTGTGTATATATATATGCTGTTTTTTTAACTTCATATTCAAAGGATCCTGAAAAAATAAAAGTGTCATGGTTCAACAAAAATATTAAACAGCAAAAGGGTGATTCTCCAACTATGGTACTTTTTGGAACTGGACATTTTCATAAAATGAAACATTTTTAATTAAAATATTACTGGCATTATTTGTTTCCCCAGTATGCCTAGATACCTGGCCTGAATTTGGCTGTGCTGATTTTTATTAAATAATATGGTTTTTTTTTTTTGTTTTTTTTTTTTAGACATTGCAAAATAAATAGTAATTTCCACAACCCAACCAAAACCTGTTTTTTAATATATATTTTTTAATATTTGTAGTTATAAATATATTGGGTTACACATCACACTTTCCAAATTGCATCTTTCCAAATTGTAAATTGATTTATTTTGCTGAAATGCAACTGTTAAGATTTTATAAAGTTAACACCAAAAAAACAAAAAACAAAAAAAACAGTAAGCCACTATTTCTGCCATTTTCAAATCTGATATTTTTTCAACTCATACTTTGCCATTAACAGCTAAATAATCAACCACCACCAACATTACCTTCACTTTATTTTTATTTTTTTACCAATGTTTTACCAATGTTTGTTATGTGTTACGTTACGTTTAATTTCTGCTGCTCAATGCTCATTACAGCAACATTTTATGTGATGGAAATCTAAATACTTCAAAAACTTCTCACGATTCGGTAATCGCGATAGCTGTAATAGTAAAAACGTATAATAGCTGTAGTAAAAGTATTTGAGGGAGGTTTTTTTTATATAGTATATAGTATATATATATATATATATATATATATATATATATATATTATAGTATATTTTTTTCCTACTATGGAAGTCAATGAGACCAGAAACTGTCTGGTTACTGATATTCTTCTAAATATCAGAAAATCGTCTGAAATGATTGGAAAATGGTAAAACCCAACTGTTTAACTCTGGGGGAGTGGTAAAATGAGCCTATTTCCAAAAAAAGTGGAGTATCCCTTTAAGAAGGAGGAAAAAACGATTTAAATCAGATAACAAAAAGTGTTTTTAAAACATTGTCTACACTACCTTTAAATTATATAATAGATCAAAAGTTATTATTATTATTATTAATTATTATTATTTGGAAATTATTATTATTTGTACATTGTAATAATATATTTCACAATATTACTATTTTAATATATCAATCATAAATCATATCCAGCTCAAGTTCTTCTAAATCAACAAATACAGCTGAGTGAATGAGGTGTGATTTTTAACAACCACTGGCTATAAAGAAAGACTCTAAAAGACAGAGGACATAGCCATTGATCTGGAGAAATCTAACCTGCTGTCAGCTTGTGAGTAGCTGTCCCTGATTACATTCATCAGAGAATCAGCCATAGAGGGAAAGGATATTAGGTTTCAGGGGCAGCCATCAATCTAAGTCATTCTTAACCTGATCAACTACACAACACTCTGAAACCCTACATTACAAGAACACACCAACAGCAATCAACTAAACCGGCTCAATCTATACTCCAGGGTCACATGCTAGCGAGGATTGAGGAGTGAAGGAGGAATGATGATGAGCCTGTGAAGAGCATGTTTCTTTACGTTTACTCTATCAGTGCCATAATAAAACCAGGATTGAATCAACATGGAAATAGAGAACAAAAGACTTGACTTTTATATGTGAAGTCTGACTAGGTAAAGCCATGTCAGGCCACAAGGTCAGCTTTCTCTGAAAAAATAATTCAGTTACTTATTAATTGGGGCTGCACGATATTAAAGAGGAGTGTGATATGTGATAAGTTAATGTCCAAAACAGAAATTGAAAAAGCAAATGTAAAAATAAAAGTCTTCACTTTGTGAATTAAATAAACACTGATTCTTATTAAAGCTATGAAAGTTATTCAGTCGGCTTGCTGCGATATCGTTGTTACCAGTGTTCAGCTGCAGCTTTTACGGTGCAAGTGTGTGACGAACTGCAGGTAGAGAATGAACGATACATTAAAACAAACAGACAGAGTTAGGCTAATGTATATTGAGAATACTATGGGGTGTCACGATTCGATTACATTTTTGATTCTAAGGTCACGGTTCGATTCGATTCTCGATTTTTATCAATCAGCCAATCAGGATGCTCTCTGTCTTACATGCGCTTCATGAGGCACACACGCAAAGTCTCTCACTCTCTCCCTCTCTGCCATGTGCGCAATATGGTTTGGAGCACAGTTTTTTCTGTCTCGCTCTTGCTCGCTCACTCTAGATCTCACTCTCCAGGAGATTTTAACTAATTTGAGTGCTTCAGGGAGCTGCTATCAATATGCGGGAGACTCTCTGAACTTTTCGGGGAGAGGTGGCTTTTTTGAAGCACGAACGTTGTCAACATAACTCACTGGAAATCAAAAAAACTTCCACACGTCGATGGGTCTCCTGCATCTGCAGTTGCCATGCTATCTTTTGAATGGCTGTAGCTATGTTAGAGAAGGTTGACCATCGACTCGCAGCACTTCAACACGCGTTTTTTTTCCACTTGGCAAGCCAAACGGACGTGACATGATGGGACCGTGGCAGCATCGACGATTTAATTTTTTAATTTGAAGTTCGAGATTGTGAATTAATTTCATTCGATTTTGATTTTAATTCATTTCGATTGATTTTGATTTAAAATCGAAATTGACACTCTTAGAGAATACTACAGCGATGCAACAGCAATAAAGAACCCTGCTTAAAAAATACATTTAAGATTAAATACTTAAATTTAATACAGTGGGTGAAGATTATATGCAATGTTGTCTTACATTCAATTACTTTAATTTCTGTACCTGAAAACTACTGTTAGATACCTCAAAAAAATGTTTATTTTATTTGTATGTTTGCTCTATTGTATTTATTTGTGATGTTGCATAGTTGGATTATTTGTTCTTATTTTCTATATTTTTATTTGACCGTAGTTATTTTTCCCCTTAACATAGCACATACCAAACCGAAACTGTGACCCTAAAACCGTGAAAAAACCAAAGAACTCAAGAACCGTGAGTAATTTAAACTGTTACACCCCTAGTGACGAGAGTGAGGAGTGCTGTCTTGACAAGAGTGAGGTGAGCTGACTGCTTTTTTTTTTTTTTTTTTTTAAACACTAATTTTGTTAATAAAAGTTCTGTTTAATAAAAGCAAGTTTGTCATGGTACTGTTTTGTTGTGCTTTTCATTAAGAATAATAATGAACTCACCATGCGATTTAAGCAATTGCCGCCCCTGAATTGCTGCTAAAAATAAAATTTACGGGGCTGCATGGGCATTTAAAAGTGAGGTGGAAAAGAGGTAAAAACTTCAAAGTTGTTGTTTGCTTAACATTAATGACAGACAGCAGCAGGTTCATTAGGCTGTTGTCACTTGCAGAGCTAAAACAAGGATCCCATATACTGTCACATAGTGCATTTTCTTAACCGTTTACGTTCTAATACATAACTGACTGTTTACATGAATACTACTCATTTTGACATGTATTTGGCCATATAAGCTGAAGAACAGAACTGAATTCGGGATGGTACGCTGTCTGAGAGGTGTATGCGAGTGCTATAACATTGTGTTATTATTGACTTTAACTCTTTTTAACATGCACATCACGTTTGTAACAATCATGTGTCCAGTCTATTCGATATTATCTGTCAACCTTAAAATAAACAAAATCAGGGACAGATCCTTGTAGATTTAGCGCGATTGTTCTGACCTATTTGCCGACGCTTTAGCAAGTTTAAATGTAGCTGACTTTAATACAATGTGAATTAAAAGATTTCACTTCTCCTGAATTCAACTGGATGAGAACACAAAATACAAGCAATGCAATACTGGGGAGTCTGGGGACATCACAAAAACAGCAAACCTGTCATCTCTCAAACACCAATTAATGCTGATAGCAGACCCTGGTCCAAGCAAGCATTAAAAATATCCAGCTAGCAGATCAAGAGAAGAGCCTTTTCATATTAGCCTACATTTCAAGTTTACATATCTTCCTATTTGGGTTGCCCCTAAGACACATATGCTTTCCATGTATGGAGTATTATTTTAAAACTTCTTTTCGCAAAGCAGCATGAAGTTGTTGATATGAGTCTTATGACAGATCAGTCATATCCTGTGTAAGTCCTGAGGCAATCACAGGCCAGTGACGAAGATCTCTGGAACTTTCTTTGAGTTTCACACATCAAAACGTGTCATCATCATCACCACACTTCAACTAATAATGATCATATAAGTGTTAACCATAGACTGTAAAAAATGGTGTTAACTCGTGACTCAAACTCTACAGTTACCTTTGTTTGAATCCATTCACAGTCACGCGGATTATAAATAAACACAAGAGATGAGGAACGGCATGTGAACTAAGAAGCATTCATCATAGTATTCAAGTGTAGGTGAAAAGTTTCCAGATGACGTACAACTTTTGGTGATATTTTGAAACGCGCATCGACTGGACACTTTACTATAAAGCCACGGGAGAGGATTTGTAAATGGCAGTGAAGCCACACCTGACACATGACAACATGATTGTACATCTGAATTTCATTCATACTATAAATATACTTTTATAAATATACAGTTAATAGACTCATAGACAAAACATCTTTCTAATGTAAAACATGGAAGTAGCTATGATCAAAGAGAGCCATCTTACACTATCACCATTTCTTTCACCTCAGAGTTAAAGTATTATGAATTGTCATTCACAAAAAAAACAACACATGAGCATATTTAATAAACAAATATAGAACAAGACTTAAAGTCGCTATGAAATGGCAATAGTGAGACAAATTTGACATTTTTGTCAAATTGTTGACAACAATTTGTTGTATACCCACCCAACACATGGGCTAACGTTAATTGAAAAGGGAAAAAAACGGTAGAGCAGGTACTTCTAGTATTTAATTGTTTGTTAAATGGATTTTGAAATGTGGCCTTTGTAATCAAAACGAATCCGATGCTTGCACTCTCGTTTCAACGGTCATTTTCACTGGAAGTCGCTTAATAATGACATTTTCCTTAAACATTAGAGAGAGAGAGAGAGAGAGAGAGAGAGAGAGAGAGAGAGAGAGAGAGAGAGAGAGAGAGAGAGAGAGAGAGAGAGAGAGAGAGAGAGAGCTGAAACATATGAACTGTTCAATATCTATAACATTCATTTTAGGAAATAGATAGGTGAATTTTAATTTCATGCCAACATAAACTTTATTCATGAGGAATTATTGTATCAGAAAAAGTTGGCGTCACATGCCTGCCAGACCAAACAAAAGTTTAACCCTCAATCGGGTCATGGGGTCCCCAATCAAGTTTTCCTTGATAAAAAAAGGTTCCCTTCATCTCAGTGGAATAAGATATTGTGACTTTTCATACATTATCTATCTATACACACACAAAAAACTGGGCTTGATATGGTTGTTCTGAAGGTATGTAAAAAAAAAAAATGTTTACACTTCTGGTCTTCTGGGTCAATATGGGTCATATTTCCCACACATTGAAATGAATGGGAAATGTGAAGAAAAAAAAACTAAATATATTTTCTTCATGTGTCAAAAAAAAAAAATATCCAGCATAAATTTGAATTTTTTTACACAGAAATGAAGGCCTAGTACTAGAGCATAAATGCAATGCATCATAAAAAAAAATAATATTTCATATGCAAGCTATGGTGTAGACTAGTTGAGGAACAGTGTTGTGCAAGTTACTTCCAAACTGTAATACATTAGGTATTACTTGTTACTGTTATTTAAAAGTAATTCATTACCTTACAATATTACTGTCTCAGAATTGTAATGCGTTACATTACTCATGTATTACTTTTGAGTTACTTTCACCAAAATAACTAAGTAGAACTTGACTTTGGGGCTGTAACGATCAGTGTTGGGAGTAACGCATTACAAAAGTAATACATTACAGTAACATATTACTTTTTGCTGTAAAGCAGTAGTGTAAGGCATTACTAATCAATTTTCAGTAATATTTTACTCGTTACATGTTCAGTGAGGCTTGTATTACAGTTGTATTACCGTGTATTGTCTGCTTTTACTTCTTAAAGGCAACAGACTATGTGAAAGTTTTAAAGCAGTCTTTTAGTGCCAGTTCAGAGCGGTCGCGTCTGTAACATTGTTTTTTCCTCATAAATGCGAACACGAAAACTAAAATAAAATGAATATTTATGGAGACTGGAGAGCCAACCCTTCCTCATCTGAAGTGTAATTAACAGAATTACAAAAAATATATATTTGCCTCCTATTTTTTTGTCACGCATGAATGTGTGTCTTTTCCCTAATATTAAAAATAAAACATAGACTGATATTTGTCTAATGTGTGGAGTCCTTTAAGGAAGTAGCCTATATACGTTTTCAATACATGTATTTTCTGAGAATTTTTATTTCAAGTTTTGACTGCAAATGTCATCATGTCCATAATGCTGGACCCAATTTTAAATAATTTATCCTGAACTAGTTTTGTGGTGTAGGTCTACGTATTTTATAATGTTAACTTCAAATAATACTAATAGCCTAATTTAAAGATAAGGCAGCATTGGATCTGGACAGTAAGGAGAATAATGCTGGGAGTTGGAAGAGGTGTGTCGCGATTCTGTAGGTTCGTGGATCTGAGTCGTGTGGCGAATCGCGATTTCGGTTTCATATTACATATCGTTACAGCCCCAAAGTCAAGTTCTACTTAGTTATTTTGGTGAAAGTAACTCAAAAGTAATACATGAGTAATGTAACGCATTACAATTCTGAGACAGTAATATTGTAAGGTAATGAATTACTTTTAAATAACAGTAACAAGTAATACCTAATGTATTACAGTTTGGAAGTAACTTGCACAACACTGGTAACGATATGTAATATGAAACCGAAATCGCGATTCGCCACACGACTCAGATCCACGAACCTACAGAATCGCGACACACCTCTTCCAACTCCCAGCATTATTCTCCTTACTGTCCAGATCCAATGCTGCCTTATCTTTAAATTAGGCTATTAGTATTATTTGAAGTTAACATTATAAAATACGTAGACCTACACCACAAAACTAGTTCAGGATAAATTATTTAAAATTGGGTCCAGCATTATGGACATGATGACATTTGCAGTCAAAACTTGAAATAAAAATTCTCAGAAAATACATGTATTGAAAACGTATATAGGCTACTTCCTTAAAGGACTCCACACATTAGACAAATATCAGTCTATGTTTTATTTTTAATATTAGGGAAAAGACACACATTCATGCGTGACAAAAAAATAGGAGGCAAATATATATTTTTTGTAATTCTGTTAATTACACTTCGGATGAGGAAGGGTTGGCTCTCCAGTCTCCATAAATATTCATTTTATTTTAGTTTTCGTGTTCGCATTTATGAGGAAAAAACAATGTTACAGACGCGACCGCTCTGAACTGGCACTAAAAGACTGCTTTAAAACTTTCACATAGTCTGTTGCCTTTAAGAAGTAAAAGCAGACAATACACGGTAATACAACTGTAATACAAGCCTCACTGAACATGTAACGAGTAAAATATTACTGAAAATTGATTAGTAATGCCTTACACTACTGCGTTACAGCAAAAAGTAATATGTTACTGTAATGTATTACTTTTGTAATGCGTTACTCCCAACACTGTTGAGGAATTGTGTGTTATGGATACAAAAGTACTTTATCTCCAAAAACACAGCATTAATAAATAGATAAGTAAACAAAAAAAAATAAATGATAGATTATTTGTATGATTAAAAATGTATATTTTTTTGTACAACTACTCAATCAATTCCTAGACCATTTCACAAGATGTAAACAACACTGGTCCAGCGCACTTCCCGTTTCAGTTTGTAACTGTTTTCTTTATTTCACATGTAAAGAAAACATCTTAAAGATGTTTGTTTAACTTTTTGATTGAGTTTTAAATGTTCTGTTGGTTGTATTTTATCCCAGCTTTTATGTAGTGTTAAAAAACTGAAACAGGAAGTGCTTCTGGGCCAGTGTTGTTTACATCTTGTGAAATGATCAATAACTAGCCCGAAACCCAGAAGTGTTAACAGGAAACGATGACCATTTGAAGGTTAAAATATCAAAAGATAAAATATATAGATGTTTAAAACGCACTATATCCTAATTGAGTTCACAGAATGACACTAGTGGCATTCAATAACGCTTATGTATCCAACTCATCTATTCTAAATCGATTGATACACCAAATCATTTATGAATATCGCCTTTTTGCTCCCCCGTTGGATTTCTTCCCCAGTCTTTTGAATTACTTACTATTATGATTCTCCGTAGTTCCCTCATTCTAGTGACTGCAGACCTTGTAAATTCACTTAGCTAATTGATTTCAGCAGGAATCACGTTGCTGACTGTCATGTGATTGTACAAGCTTGGCCTTGTTAAGAGACTCGCGCCTTCAGGTCGGAAGTGAAGGACAGGACTGATGAGATGAGTGGTCGACTCGCTGTCAATCATACGATGTTTTGGCTGTCAATCCAGTGTGGCCACACCCTCATGTCTACTATCACCACTCCCTCATGTCAAAGATGAAGTCGGTGGAGAAGCCGGTAGCTCTAAAACACGGCCAGTCGTAACTAACTAAACTTAACTCACACGGGTTTTCTCAAGAAATCTTGTAGCCTATAAACAATTTTAAAATGGCCGAAGAAGTGTTAATTACGAGTCCAGGCAAAATAACGTCGGTAAGTAGCCTACACTATTTTATCACTTAAAATGTTCTTGTTTTGTTATTAATATAGCCTAAGTAACTTAGACCTATGTTTTGTAACTTATCCTATTTGTTTTCGTTCTAACGTTAGTTGTCTGATCATCCTTAAACCCTATTCTGAATGTCATATTATATAGGCTATGTCTCAAATTGCAGAATTACATAATACAGAAAACAGTTTATTTTAAGTTTATTTTATTTGGTCGTTATAGTTTGGTTTTGTAGGGTTAGTTAATAGTTTTTTAAAATGTATTTTAATATCAATAATATTTAATGTTGACTAATTTTCAATGTCAAAAAATTTTTCTTTTGTAAGAATTGATGTGTAGAACAAAGAAAATCCATTAAGTTAATGTCACAAGACATTTTCAACAACGTCCCTCACATGTAGGACTATACATAACCAACTGTATCTGACCACTTAGTGGAACTAATTAAGTTTTCCACTCATGATCTGAAGTGTAACGACCACTGAAGTCACACGATGAGAAAGCTATTCTCCCCTCATCTGACCTAAACTATTGCTCCAACATTTTATGATCAATAATAGAATGTTCATAATTGCATAGTAATGCAATTATTCATGTAATTAGCAATATGAATTCTGAAGTCAACATTTGTTTCCTTTCTGATTCAGTTTTTCCAAAACACACTAAGAATGTCTGAGACTACTTTTGAATGTGATTCTATAACATCTGGTCTACATGTGATCATAGTTTCTGTTAAGCTTTTTTTTTTTTTTTAAAGAAAGAAACAACAGAAACATCTAGCTACTTCAAAGAAAAAAGTGAGGAAAATTAAAGCTCATGGTCCATACATATTTGCTCTTTTCTTCTTAATAGCATCTTACCTCATCTCTGCTGGCAGTGGCTTTCCTGACCTCTTTTGGTAGCTCAATGCTCTATGGATACAACTTAGCTGTGGTCAACTCTCCTGCTGGGGTAAGAGCTTTTCACAATACCTTGATTGCCAAAACTGCTCATCAAAAAAAGTAATCACTACAAAACATAACCAATACATTTCCATTCATCAAAAAAAGTGTCTTCCAGTAGAGAGATATCAGAATAAACAAAGTGGCCTGAACACAGAGTCTCTACTTGCGCAAGATGTCAGAGAATGTTGCCTTAACATGATTCAATGCATTCTGATTCTAGACATTCTTGATGTAATGTGTAAAATTAAATTGAAGGAATTGTGGGATAATATAAAGAGTAATATAAATGTATATTTAATATATAATATAATATATATGTGTGTGTGTGTGTGTGTGTGTGTGTGTAATCTCCTTAGTCTTTCTCCATAAAATTAAAGAAACAAAGAATTGATGCCTTATTTTAATATTTTGTAGATGACTCAGATGTTATTTGTTCATCTTGGCTTGTCAGGCATTTTGTTCTTCAGTGGTTGCCTCTAGCAGCTCTTCGTGTATATAAGTAGGGACCTATTTGCCCTGCCCCATTAGCCTGTTAATGATGAAAATATTTAAATTTTCCTGTCTGGTCTCCTGACTGGCTGTTATATACCCTATGTAAGTGGCTTTGTTTTGTGCTGTTTTTCTTGGAACATCACGTGCTAATGAAGAGGATTCAAACATAGAAATTCCAACAAAAAAAAAATGTATTAAGCAGAAGTTCAATCAATGTTATAGGTAATCTCATTTTTTGTTAAAGTTTTTGTTCTGTTTAGTTCATTTGAGAAAAATTGAAATATTGGAGTTCTCCCAAGTCTGCAGTGTTCCAGCTTGAGTTAATTTGGAATAGAAAAGAAAAGGTACATAAACTGAAATTAAATTAGACTGTGACCTTAAAGTTGGCCTGTATGCAGAAAAGGGTGTGCGTGACAGAAATAAAAAAAAAGACAGAAGAGCTTGTCACGAGACAGGCTTGTAAGTCTATGTAGGTAGGTGTGTCTCACTGAACAGATGCCTGAAATGTGAAAAGTTGGTGAAATTTGGAATGGCTGGTCATGATGCCTCTCTGTGTGTACATGAATAAATTAATAATAATTTACAGAATAGTTCATCTTCACCCAAAAATATAATCACTATCATGACATTCGAAACATACTTGCTTTCTTCAGGCGTTGAGGTTCTTCTCATGGGACATACAGTATGTACTACTATTGTGATACTTTTATAGTTATTTTTTATTTTTTTATTCTGTAGCTTTAAAATCTGTTTTACTTGGAATACTTGGAAAAAAAACAAAATAATCTTCAAAAATTCCACTAAAAATGAATCCCAACAGTTTTTCAACAGTATGATGAAGAGTAACTAACAGGATTTTTTGTGAAATAAATGCTTTAATTTCTCTGTTTCTCCATTTCCATTCACTCACAGTACATTAAAGACTTCTATAACCGTACAGTGGTAAGTCGTAATGGAACTGGACTAAACGAGGAGGCCCTGACGCTCATGTATTCTCTCACCGTTTCTGTGTTTGCGATTGGAGGCCTGGTCGGCTCTTTGATGGTGGGCACACTGGTCACCAAATTTGGAAGGTAAGTCAGAAGGAGACCCATAGCATCTGGCATATTGTGGTCACTGGTCACTCTACCAGAAATTCCTCTGAGTGTCAAGGCCACCGAGGTATACTCTTCCTCATCTGTTACCCCACCTGACCCCTCTGACAGCATTGAATGACTTTGCCTTTGCCTTGTAAATGGCCTTGTTTGTACTCTGGAAACTAGCAGACATTTTGTTCAGTCCACTAGGCTCCAACATGTTCCTGATTAGTTCAAACAAAAATAAAAATGCTATCATCATTTACTCAAAATGTTGTTGGATGACTTACTTATTCCATAGAAAACTAATTTTGAATAACACACTGGTCGTTTTTTCAATGCAATTACAGTGAATGTAGAATATAGAGCTTACAAAAATAAGACAAAAGCACAATGAAAGTATCATAAAAGTTGTCTGTGTGATTTATATTCCAAGTCTTCTGATGCCAAACAACAGCTCTGTCTTGGGGCCACTTTTATGGTACTTTATGATGCTTTCTGTCCTTTTTGAAGCTTGAATGCTTCTGTCTGCATTCTTTGTAATTGTATGGAAACGAGCTACTAGTATTCAAATCCAGCACCCCCGCCCCCCAGTTGTATTCTATTTTTATAGGTTTGGAACAAAATCAGGATGAGTAAATAATGACAGAATTTTTTTTATGGCCACAACCAGAATTTTTTACATCTGTGGCATTATGTAGTATTGCATAGTGACAAAACCGTTTAATTTACCAGTTTCTAACTATGTGCGCTATGCTAGCCATAGCTTACAATTCTATTTTGTGCTTCTTCTTTACACTTATGTTAAGCACTCTGGAAGACTCCTGTCTAGTCTGTTCTGAGTGTCTATGAGTGGCGCCACAAGATTTGACTGCAGACATTTAAATGCAAATGAAAGACGATGATTCATGATCCTATTTATTGTTCTAATCAATTTCAGTCCAGCAAAATGTTTTATAGCAGTAAGGTGATCATAACGCAGAACACGGTGCAGCCGTCTGTAAATCAGGGGGAAAGTTTACAACTTGATAGAACTAATCAAGGAATGCAGCTATTTCACACAGCAGCACTGTCATGGAACATCAGTTATCTGATTTTGATAGTTAAACTCCCAGGTGTCCGGATATCAAGCATGACTGTCCTAGCTTAATGAGCAGTGCCAGAGCAGGACTTCACAAGGTTTGCTTTTGCAGGAAAGGAACAGTGGTAAACTCCACTATACTGGTGTTCTTAGCAGCATCTTTCATGGGGTTCAGCAGGATCTGCAGCTCGCCCGAAATGGTCATCTTTGGTCGTTTTGTCACAGGAATACATTCAGGTCTGTCCCAATTGAAAAAAAAGAATGGAGAGCAAAGAAAGACATGAATGGACTCTGATATGCTTTCCTCATCTCCATCTTCCAGGTATCTCTCTTAGCGTGGTGCCCATGTACCTTGGAGAGATTGCTCCCAAAAACCTGAGAGGTTTCCTGGGTCTCATGCCCAGCATTTTCATTTGTGCTGGGGTTTTCTCAGCTCAAATCTTGGGCCTGCATGAACTTTTGGGGAAGGTGCAACAGCGTATTTAACTTCAATATTATATTTAACATCATACAGTTATGAAATCGAGTTCAGCATTCTGTTTTAATTTGTGCTTTTTTTTCTTGATAGGAGGAGCACTGGCCACTGTTTCTCTCTCTTGTGGTTGTCCCTACCTTTATCCAGTTGATGTTGTTACCTTGGTTTCCAGAAAGTCCACGCTACCTATTGATTGAGAAGCACAATGTTCATGCCACTATCACTGGTGAGAGAAATGTTTTTGAGTAAGAACTTGAGCCATTTAGGTATATTTCAAAAGATGAATCTCTATAGTGATGGCGTAATCCTATTCAACCATCAAATCTACCATGAATTTAAAAAAAAAATTAATACATTATATGCAAAAGATCAACTTATTAATCACTATTTTTGTCATGATTTTGAACTACATTTATTTTTCTTACCATTTTTAAAGCATAAATCTAATCAAATATATTGAAAGTATATTCATTATATATTTTATATATATAAGTAATATATATATATATATATATATATTCTGTATATATTATCATTATTATCACATTTGTTTTGCTTAAAAAGAACAAACAATGGGATAAAATAAACTTAAATCAACGTTCTGATAGTCTTATGTTATTTTGTTTTTTTAAGGGTGCTTATAGATATTTTTACTCGAAAACAAGACAAAATTTTGATAAAAAAAATGATTTTGCTGTATAGGCATGCATTCTTTCATTGACATGTAGGAGGTTGATTGTTGCCATGAGATGAGTATTACAGTATATGCTATTTCATGGGTCATACTTAAAGGGGAACTTAGCAACTATTTAAACTTAATAAAACTGTTTAGAAATCATCTGGATGGTTAAATAACCTGTTCTGGTGAAAATGGTGACTTTCCTCGCTCCCCCCTGCATTCCCCGCCGGAAAACCAAACTTGCAACATGGGGACTAACGTCCCAGTAAGTTGGAAATAGGAAGTCTCGTGAGAAGCGAGAACGAGCGAGAAACACGAACTGCTTTATGGCCATTCGACATAATTCTATGATACTTTGAATGATGTATTACCCACCTCGGTAGACACGATAAAGTTGCCTGGCTCCGATAATAACAAATGCACATAAGCAGCGGTAGAAAGGGGGAGGAAGGTGCCATAAGTGAGTTTTTTTTACAGTGTTGTGAAATACACCCCCCACATCTGTAGGGAGACCTCAGTGATAAAACATGTGACAACAAAAGTGAAATTTAGTGAAGAAATGGCTAGAGTTGCCAAGTGCCCCTTTAAGTTGGGTATGTGGTGGGAATGGTATGACTGGGATATGGTACAGTGACAAAAAAGGCACCTCATGTTAAATATTTTAGACCCCCGATCGAACCAATATCTTGTGTTCTCTTTGTTGGTGCAGCCTTGAAATGGTACAGAGCCAAATGCAACATCCAAGCAGAGATAGAGGAGATGCAGGAGGAGCAACGCTCTCTCTCCACAGTTGAGACCGTGTCTGTCTTGCAGCTACTACTCGACCAAACAGTTCGCTGGCAGGTCCTGTCTGTTGTGGTCATCAACATCGGTATGCAGCTGTCTGGCATTGATGCGGTAAGGTTAACATCCTAGTTTACATTTAGAGCTGACTACACTGCATATTTTGAGATTGCTTGTTGTACCTGGTCCTTCCCTGTAATAGAAACTTGATGATGTCATGTGAACAGTGATGGGATCTGGATATGGTGAGCATTTAGACTCTAAACAAAGCCTCACAAAATTTCTTCCACCATCAAATAAAAAGCAGGAAACTCGGGGTACATTTACACAACAACGAAATGCTTAAAATGAATTTTCCGCGTACAGAACAATCCCCATTCATACAGATCCACGAAAAAGACAAACGCTGTATCTTGCTGCCTGGCCATTAGATGGCGATGAATCACAATAGACAGAACATGCAAGGCGCATGTGCATGACATCATCGTTTTCACCCAGATTCACATTTTTATTGTTTACACAGAGACCATTTCAAAAACGTGCTAAAACGCATAAAAAGTTGTACATTTTTAGTTGAAAAAGAGTCCCTAAAGTGAGTTCAGCCTGCGCAGCAGAGCATTGGCTATGGGCCAGAAGTTAAATTGGCTAAAGAGCCCTCATTTCTTTATTCATCAGAAAAGGCGAATTACCTTTTTAAAATACTTAACTGCAGATGAATTATTCAGATGATTAAGAGGAAAGAGCTGACATAAACCTCACTCTTCATCCATCAGAGCTTAAATTACAATCTTTTTTTATCAAAGTGTTTATGGAATCTAATTTGCACTACTCTGCTACAGCAATAAATATAAGCTATTATTCAAGCAAATTAGATGCATTTTTTTTTAATTGTTACATCGTTAAAAGGGTGATTAGGCAAATCTTTTTTGATCTATAAACGTTCCCCTTTAAATCAGAGCTAACAATTTAATCTATTAGCTTGTGATTCCAGAAACGGATAGCTTTTATTTTTCTTAGTAGTAGTTTGATGGTATAGTTTTGAAGTTAACACCTGTTAGATGACACTTCCCTTAAACTTGCCTCTGTATTGCCCTTTTATGGCATCTGTATTATGACCTGAATCATGGTTATGAATAAGAATATTGATGCATCTCAGCAAAAACACAATGTGCTGATAAAGATCTTCTCTCAACGGAACTGTACAAAGCTTTCTAGCATCACATTTAAAGGTTTTACCAGTGTGACATGCTATAGAATTTTTTTTTACATTCATTTTTTCCCTTGAAAAATGTCTTTTAATTGTATTATTGCCTTGAAATGTTGTTTCTGACAGCTGGTGGTGCGATAGAACAATTCGTAGTATAATGTTTGCCACTGTTTGCCAACGGACAAAAATCGAGGCAAATGTACGTACACCAGACATGAAGTTTACTTGAAGGAACGCACATTCTTACGTTAATTTCACTGTTTGTACATCTGGCCGTGAACGTGAAAACTGACGTACACTGTGTTTTTGTACGCACGCAGTGTTGATACATAAGGCCCCAGAACAGAAATCCCCAAAGCTGAAATATCAATATTGTCTTTTTGACTACTGTACTTAAAGACTCTTTTGCAAATTCACAGTTACTTTAATTCCCCAAAAACATAGTCTTGAGCTGCTGATGTCAAATCCAAGACTATCCAGGTTTGCCCTATGGGGTTTTGATATCAAATTTGAATATTAAATGACATTGACTGTATGGCCCTTAGGTGGCAGGTGACCCTGCGAGCGTCTGTGTGTGTATTCAGTGTAAATGGGGCTGACAGGTGGTGAGTCTTGGCTGACTTCAGCATGAGCAGCAGGAGAGAGGCAGGCCGTGAGTGTCCTCTACAGTCCCAGCAGCTCTCAAACCGTCTGTGTTCTCTCTGATTACCCCCCTGCCTAACCTCACACACAGCCCTCCAGCTCTCAAATTGAATCTAAAGTGTTGTACGCCGTAACCGCTCGCAGTCACGATGTGCCACCTGTACAAGCCAAAATCACTATCCTTCCACTTACCTTCTCATGTTCTCCCCAGATCTGGTTTTACACCAACGACATCTTTGAGAACGCTGGAATCCCAGCCCCTGAGATCCAGTACACCACTGTAGGAACTGGAGCTATAGAGATAGTTGCAGGCCTCATAGGGGTGAGTTTTCATATTTTGCTGAGTCAAATGTGAAAATTGCATTTCAATTATTGATAGAAAGACTATCTGACAGGGTTATAGTGATGTAAAATAGTTTATTGGACATCATTTGGTCTATTACTTAATAAGGTTTGACAAAAAAAATGTAAACATTCTAAAATGAATTCAATTTATTTTTCATTCCCCATTGGCAATTAAAAAAAAAAAAGGTTTGTTTTAAGCATTAATCTAACAAAATATATTGATAATAGCTTAATAAAATAAAATATTTTTTTGCCAAAAACAAGAACCAAAGGGATAAAATAAACTTAAATCAGCATATTCTTATATCAGTCATATTTCATACAACAATCTCTTAATATCTTGTATGATTTTGCTTCTTGTGTAAATTTATTTTGTTTTAAAAACGATTAAATATAGTACACCACTGTAGAACCTGAAGTTATAGAGATTGGTGAAAGCCCCACAGGGTTAAGTTTTCATATTCTACCGATGCGTTCACAGAGTCGAATGTGAAAATTGTCTGTTTCAATTATTGATAGTGGTAAAAGACTATCTGACAAGGTTATATAGTGACGCAAAATAGTTTATTAGACATCACTTGGTCTATTACTACACTAGAGTTGCTACATTTGAGAAAGAACGTCTTTTCATATCTCAATCATTTTCATTTAGCTTTGCCCTCAATCTTTCTCTGCTCACGTTGTGTATTTTTCTGCTTTGACACTCATAAAAAAAAACACTGTATAAGATGAGCGTTAGAGAGAGTGATGTGTCTTGTTTTTGCCGCCTCCTTCCTTGGGTCACATCTCAGAGCTGTAATGAAGGCCAGATACAGTCCTCTTGCTCTCTCCCAGTTGCGTCGCTTAGCCGGGATTTAGTGATGCACCAGCAGCAACCGGAGAGAAAGAGGCACACTGTTAGTCAGAAGAACTCATTGCTGTCAGTGTCAATTGGCCCTCACTCGGGATGCGAATGGCACACGAGAGGAACGCTAGAGATTGGTTATAAAATTACAGCTATTCATTCTTATGTCAGCTTCACCCGCCTTTAAGTCAACAGTGCACAGCTTTAGCGCTCAATTTCAGCAGCATTTAATGAAAAAACAAGGTTCCACTTTATGCGTTTACAACATTAGCTTTCAAAAAATCACAAAAAGTCATCCTTTTAAGACAGCAGTTACTGATTAATCTGATCAAGACAAAAAGGAAGTGCCTATTGTGAACATCCACATTGCATCTCTTGTTTTTCCTTCAGTGTTTCACCATTGAGCGTCTTGGGCGAAGGCCATTGATAATTGGAGGTTTTAGTGTCATGGGAATTTGTTGTGCTGGGATAACACTGTCTCTCATTCTTCAAGTAAGTAAAACATAATCAATAAAGTGAAAAATACTTTAATTTAACTTGAATTAAATTTAAATTGCACTGCCCTTTGAAATGACTCAGCAAATATTTGGGCCATCGTTATTTTACTTTTATCATCTTTACATCATTTAATCACCATTTCCTATTATCATATTTTCAGACACATGTGCCTTTCATGAAATATGTGAGTGTGGGGTGTGTGGTGGGTATAATTGCTGGATTCTGTATTGGACCAGGTGAGCTTTTTTGTGTCTCTCACCCTTTCTCCTTTTAATATACATCTAAAGTGATCTGCATTGCTACATCACACAAAGTAATGTTCAGACTTATTCAGTAAAGCTCTGCTTCAATTGGATGAGTAGTTGCCTGCTCTTTGACCCTGAATTCCCAGATGACGTCTTCAAATAGTGAAATAGCGACACCTGGGGGAAGAATTTTGAAAAGCAAGAGCTTAGACCTCAATATATGTTTGAGATTTAGAGGTTGTTCTATATTCATTTTACTCATTTTATTCATTTTAGAGTATATTCATTTTACAAAGACATTATATTTGGTCCAAATTTTCCATGTTTACATTTTTATCTGTTCTGAATGGTTTGAAGACTTTCAAACTTTCAGAAATAAGTAGTTTCAAATTTATTTTTTATTAGATTATTATTTTATGTTATTTATGTATTCTTTATTTATTCTACAATACTAACTTAGATGTTACATAAAAAAAATGTATGAAATATAATTTTCTGTAAGCACACATACTTTATATATACTTTTCTGTTAGCACTCAGAAGATGCATTGTTCCAAATCAGATTTATTGAGTTTCTTAGTTTACACAAAAATGTGTGATCGTGAACCACATTTTTTCATATTAAAATATTTGGTAATTGTCAGACACAATCTAGACCGAACTGCATTAAATTGATATAGTGAGAATATATTGGCATTTTAAAGAGTTTCGAAGATGAAAGTATGAAAGTCTAAGTGTGTACTTCCCTCTATTAGTGCCGGATGAGCATGTGACTCCTAGTTTATGCGCACAATAAGAACAGAGAGGAGTAGCTCTGCTACAGTGATGAATGAGACTAGAAGTGCTTTACTGAGTTGATGCATTATCCTACCCAACTCCAAAATCTATAATTCATTCTCAGGCCCCAGTCTCAATCGGTGTAATTACGTCTTTAATTAGGATTTTTTATGGCTCATTGTTCATAAACAATGATGAATATGGCTTTTTAAGACAAAATCTTGCATGAACAATGAATTACAAGCAGAGTTCCTTATCAATTTAACTGCAGCATGCCTCCTGCTGCAATTATCACGCACAAATAATGAAGCCATCGCTTGGCTTGTTCCTGAATTCATTACATTTGAAATAACACCTTGTGCCTCCTTATTTTTCACTTGTAACCAAAAGGGATTAGAACTTAAGCAGTGGAACAATCTCTGCTTCCTGCATATTGAGATAACGAGCTCTTCATAAAGCTAGTTTATTATCCTCTCTCCAAGAACTGTTGCACTACAGTAGAGGAGAGCGTACATGCATGTGCATAAAAGTGCATTCATAATTTTATGCTTTTATGCATTGTATTAGGCTGAAAAAATATAACAGTTCTAGGTTTCACAGTACTTTTTCTCTGAGATGAAGTTTGGTTATTACACATGAAAAATAAACACGCTGTCACACATTAATACGGATGTGTCTGTTTTAGCGGGTGTTCCGTTCCTGATCACGGCTGAGCTCTTCAAGCAATCCCATCGTCCTGCCGCATACACCGTGGGAGGGTCTCTTAACTGGATGTCGAACTTCACCATCGGCTTCATCTTTCCGTTCCTTCAGGTATCGTACTCGTATAGCACAGTTGAAGCTAGAGGTACACAGCGTATAATCAGAAAAGGGTTTTCCAGGATTGAGGTCACCTTGTGCATTGAAAACATTTGTCAAAGTCAATCAGTATGAAATTCAATCATCTTCATTTAATTCAGCTGTTTTAAAAAAGGAATAACTTAGTTTGCATTCCTTTCTCTGCTACAGAGGTCTGCTGGGTCCTACTGCTATCTGGTGTTCTGTTCCGTGTGTCTGGCAGTGGCCATCTACGTGTACTTTGTTATTCCTGAAACTAAAAATAAGACGTTTGTAGAGATTAGTCAGATGTTTGCTACTAAAGAGGCTGTGGAAGAGAGCCAGGCCCTCACTCACCCAGACCAGCTCAAACTGAAAAAGATGAATGGGTATGGTACCCTTGAGAATGGTTCACTTGAATTCGACAGCTCTTCTTCCTGTCCTTGAACTCAGATGAAAGCAAACAATGCATAAGAAAAGTTTAGGGATTAGATCAACTCTAATCATATCAATTATCATCCATGCAATAAAAGCCTGACTGAAAGAAAGGCATGGATATGCAGCTCGTGGATATTATTTTTGTGCGCAATGGGCTCAGACTGCAAGAAGGTACTGTACATTCCTCCTTATAACAAAAGCTGAGCTGAGATTAGTTTTCAGAATCACATTTAGTTTTGTAATGATGCTTAAACATCCTGAGCTTTGTGATACCTTGTGTGCAAGGGCAGTGACATTGACATGTATCTTGAAAACTTTTGAAATCACAAGCTTTTTTTTTTTTTGACTATTCCTGTTTATGAAATGTCTTCATGTATATAGGTATTATACATATGTTTATCTTATATAGTTGATCTCTTGATATGATGATCTCTTGCACACATTGTGAGCATTAAATGGCATTGGATCATTTGGAAATGCTCAGGTGCTCACATACCACCTCATCAGAGACTGCTGTAGCAACTTTAAATACACTGAGATCAAACTTGCACAGGTATTTTACATTTAACTTTGTTTTAAGAATGTTGAATTTTATTTACAGTCATTGTGAATACTGCTACAGCTGTAAATGTGTATGTACTGTATACACTACCATTAAAAAATGTAAGGTCAGTAAGTTTTGTATTCAACGAGAATGCATTAAATTGACCAAAAGTGACTATTTACATTTATGATGCTACAAAAGATTTATATTTTAAACAAATTCTGTTCTTTTGAACTCTCTAAAAAATATAAATTTAAAAAAAAAATGTAAGCAGCATATTTTCAACATTGATAATAATAAGAAAGGTTACTTGAGCACCAAATCAGCATATTAGAATGATATCTGAATGATCATGTGACACTAAAGACTGGATTAATGGCTGAAAACATTTTAAATTTTAAAAACAGTATTTTTTATATTACAGTTTTTTACTGTATTTTTGATGAAATGAATGACAACTTGGGCCAAAGAGACTTCTAAAACAATCTTACAGACCCCACACTTTTGAAGGGTAGTGTATTAAGGTAATATAATATATTAAGGATTTATACTGTATATATATTATCTATATATTATATCTGAGTTTCGATCTAATTTATATGGATATATCTTAATTTGACCTCACATGTACTAAAAATATTTTTATAGTATTTAAAACTTTATAACACACCAAATAAAAGTGTTTTAAATGAGCTTGTGGTAACCCATTTATTGAGAACATCAGGGTGCAGAGTGAAAAAAAGCTTACAAAGCAGGATCTGAGTACAGACACCACTGGCTTCTTCCAAAGAGTGCCTTTGCCAGTCAGAGAAGAGCTTCATTAACTCACTGAAGAGGCAGATTTAATGCTTAATTAAAAAGAAGAGTCTCTCACCTTCCCCTATGGATACCAAACAGCTGGACGGCAGTTTATATTCAGATATTCAGGGTACTACATTACTGCATTTAAGGTATGTATCAGATTATGGATATGTATCTATATAGAGAGCTTTGTGCTTGTATAGTGCTGTCTTTTCTCTCTTATCCCAGGCTTGTGCGAGTATGAATGGGTTTCTCTGGTCTATCAAGCCCCTGGCGGTGCTCTCCATCTGTGTAAGCCTCTCCAGATCTCCCCAGAAGAGACCCACACAAACTAATGATATCATACGCCTTCCTCTCCCGCTCCAAGAAGAGAAATTGTGAGCTGAATTGTGTCTGGCTTTCTGTTTGGGCAGTCTTCAAACACCGAGCTCAAGGTCACTGGTTAAGCAGGTTCTCAGTGGGCCATTGTGCACAGCTGTACTGTCCCAAGTCGTTTTAAGAGAAATTACAGTGCCGGCAAGGTTTTAAAATACATCATACTTATGCTACTTCTGCTACTAAACAATGTTTTGTGTGTGTGTGTGTCTGTATATCTATCAAGGTGGGACAAGCTAATGATTGGGTGGTCTGGGGCCACCATGGCCCTATTGGTCCAGGTCTGTTTTATTTCCCAAAAGGCAGAGCTTCGATATTTTCAATGGATCAGACTTGCACCATCGACTTCAGGTAGCGCTGACAGATTGGCTTTATGCACTAATTTTCACTGATCGGAGAGAGGCAGCGTGGATAATAACGCCCGCTGAATCTTTTGTAGAATAAAGTCACTCTTAAATCTCCACCCGCCCAGCGCAGCTCTAAATATGGCAGCTCATATTTCACTGTGAATTGACTCCCCTGATGGAATGAGTGTCTGTGTCCTGTAGGTCAGCAGGAGGAGAGGATGCTGGTCTAATTAGCAGCAGAGGAATCTACTGTCGGCCCAACACCTGTCATCACAGGCACAACTCTGCCCCCTGCTGTCCAAAAAAGAAAGGCAATCAAGGTGTCTCCAGCAAGTGAATGTGAAGGTATGCTGCTGTATTTATAGGCACATGATCCTGTTCAGTGTTCCTATTACATGTATTAGACGTTAAACCAAATATTTAGTAGCGAAACGCATCAATATGCGTGCACCGTATGAATGTGTCAAGATGTGGTAGCAGAATACCCGCTTTCGAGCAAGACATTTTGTCATAATGACAATGGCGGGAAGTGGGAGAATATTTCAACACTCCCACTCCCACTGTCACCTCATAAAGAAACAAACACACACAGTACCCTCACACAGAAGACCTGCTGCTCGCTCCAACATTTTAATTAATGACAACAGATTTTCTTCTCATAAGTGCTTTAATGTGGCTTATTGCTGTAGCAGTCCCCTTGGCCGTGGAAATATTATGTTGACGGATGTGCTGTGTCGCTGGGACTCCCTGGATGGAGGCAGCTGTCAAGCCCGAGATGATAACATTAAGGCGAGGGAAAGTGATGACAAATGCCTGTTATCAGCGAACGAGGCCAGTGACAAATCGAATTGCGGCTCCCAAGAACCCCCATTACACCGTAATAAAAAAAGATTGATGGTCCTCTCTGTCAGGACCTCTGTTAATGCGATTTCGACTGGTCTCTCCGGCTTCCAATTAAGATGGCGAGGAGAAGGAGGGAGAGAGAAGCGACTACACACAACCGACTAATTGGATCTGAGAAGCCAAAGGCGTTCTCTCATTCTTTTACTCTTTCTTTCCCCCCCTCTCTCTCTCTCTCTCTTCAGCTGTTACGCATTCTTTCTCTCTCACTCGTGGCAGCGCAGTCTGGAGCGAATGCTCTTGCATTCCGTTATTTCAGGATTTATGGCTGGAAGATGGGGATGCAGACTGCGCTGCCGGTGATGGGGAGCGCTGTCTCACTGCCAGCTCCTGAATACAGACGGGCACAGATGGGAGCGGAGACGCAAACCCAGCCAGTGATGAAACGTCCTGACAAACAGTGGGACAGACAGAGAGACAAATAGCTCCATGTGAGCTGCTTGCCATGCAATTAAGTAAATAAGGATTGACTGTGTGTCAGTCGTGGGCTCCGAGTACGTCATTCTTCACTGATGTCTGTCTGTGTGCCCACTGATTTCATTACCACTGAATGCTTGTTATGCTCCTCAAGGACTTTTTGAAGATGAGGTGGTGAACAACACCGTGGTGGTTAAGCAAAGAGTCTTACGCACCTTATAAAAAGATGCTTGTGATCATTTTGCAATCACATTAGGTTGACCGCAGAATTGATGGACCTATATTTGATTATTGCTGATTTGAACGTTTGTAACTTGGTCACGTCCGTGGCGGTGACAAATATCTGATCTTGAAGCCTGTGCAGTGGCATCTGAAAATTGTAGACTGACCTATAAAAGAAGGCACTGTCCATCAGCTCATCCTCCAGAGAAGCCTCCATGGCTCCTCTGTGACCTGAGGATTCATTGAATGATACAGGAGGTTTTATTGTGCCAAGCTTGTAGTTTTCGTCTGAGCTGTGCAGCCAGAGGGGAGCCATTTTGTCATTTTGACAGAACCTTCAGAATTTAGTGACATGAAAAGGGGGATGTAACCAACCAATTTTTCCTCTGCCGTTTTCCTTTAAGTATTTGACTTTATTGTATCAAACCATGGCCTTGCTTCACAGACAGGGCTTAAATTAAGCCAGGATTAGGCCTTAGTTCAAAAAGAGCATTTAAGTAGCTTTATAAACGTGCCTTAGGGAAAAAAAACATTATTGTTGTGCATCTTGAGACAAAACAGTGTTTTTGACATATTTTAAGATTGTGATTTGCTTTGTCTTTTTAATTGTATGATACAGTTTGTTTAAAGTTTTTAATGTTGTGTATATGTCTATGTGGTGTTTTTAATATGAATTTGCACATGGTTTGTCTTAAAGCATAATTCAGCATCATTGCTGTGTATTTTCTCCAGTTAGTTCACCCAAAAATGAAAATTATGTCATTAATGTCTCACCCGCATGTCGTTCCAAGCCCGTAAGACCTCCGTTCATCTTCGGAACACAGTTTAAGATATTTTAGAGTTAGTCCGAGAGCTTTCTGTCCCTCTATTGAAAATGTATGTACGGTATACTGTCCTTGTCCAAAAAGGAAATGGAGACATCATCAAAGTAGTCCATGTGACATCAGTGGGTTAGTTTTATAATGTTTTAAAGCATCGAAAATACATTTTGGTCCAAAAATAACAAACTAGAAAAGACTTTATTCAGCATTATATTGTCTTCCGGTTCTGTTGTCAATCCGTGTTAAGTGACGCTGCTGAAGTGATATCTGGTGCGCCCGAGCTTCATTTACAGTCTCTGAGGGAGACGCACGCTGTAAATGAAACAATCTTCGCAAACTAAGATTCTAAGGATTTCGACACAGAGGAAGACTTGCATTTTTTTGCCCAGCCATATGTAAATATAACCCACCAGAACACGTCAGCAGCGTCTTACGTCATCAGCGTCACTGCGGACTTGTTCAATGGAGGGGCGGACAGCTAATATCTTAAACTGTGTTCCGAAGATGAACGGAGGTCTTACGGGCTTGGAACGACTTGAGGGTGAGTCATTAATGACATCATTTTTGGGTGAACTAACCCTTTAAAACGGCAGTGAACCAAAGACATGTTACAAAATCACGGTTTGAAATCGCTGGTGTTTCTGATGTCACAAACTACCTTGTAACCAATCACATCAACGAGTGATTTTCAACAAGTGGATCTCTGAGCTGGTATGAGTAAGTGGAGGCAGGGCTAATTTACATATTTATAGAACCGCATATACTAAATGAGACAATGGTTTAGAGTTGCATTCAGGCTATTTTAAGGCATGAAAATTATTTTTAATAAATGTTTCATTTTGGTGATCAAAGATCTACAGTTTAAGGTGTCGAATTGGAGTTGGGTTATTAAATTAAAATATTACTATATCATTTTACCCCCAAAAAAAGAAAGAAATGGTTGTGGTTCAAACTATTTTTACTTATTTAATTAACCCTTTTTTTCATTATTTTTATTATATTATTAAATTAATTTGATATATACATTTAAACATATTGTTGATCCAAAAAAAATATTTGGTTGTGATTGAATCAAACAATGTCTTTTTGAATGCTTTTTGAATACAGTACACATTAATTTAAATAAATAAATAAATAAATAGCTACTCTTTAGAGTTTCATTACTACAAATGCAAAAGAGGAGGTTAGACCAAAACGCTCGTGTTCAAATTGCTGTCAAGCTGCAAT
The DNA here is from genome assembly GCF_988280905.1 of Pimephales promelas. Lineage (NCBI taxonomy): Eukaryota > Metazoa > Chordata > Actinopteri > Cypriniformes > Leuciscidae > Pimephales > Pimephales promelas. The sequence goes on from NC_142779.1 coordinate 15,538,943, forward strand.
TGGCAAATATTTTTACACAAAGCAATTTACTGTGATTGCATGCATTTTATATATAGTGCATGTATCCCCTGGGAATCAACCCATGACCTTGTTGTTGCAAGCACTTTACCGGCTATGTAGCAAAGCTGCAAGAAACCACCACGCGATCATTGAGCCTTTCTTCTGTATGCTTGTGTCAAATATGCCTGCACGCGAGAGTATTTTGGACGCAAATGTTTATCAGGAAATGCTGGTTTATGATTCATTCTGTGTCGAGAGAATGAGTTTCACTGAGCAACGTGTGCTCGTTTGATGAATCTGGCCTGTTGAGTTTACGATGATCTAATAAGCTCATTTTGTGGCGTAGTTTTCATCACTTGGGCACTGCTCAGAGCAGAGCTGTGAATCCAGGGCTAGGGAGGTGTGTGATGAATGGCCACAGTCTGGCCCCTACCTCGCCCCCGTCCGGCTGGAGCTCTCGACAGCCAGGCCGAGGTTAGGGAGACAGAGGAAAGAGATCAATTCTTTGAGCACAGGGAGAAATAAGGCATGAAATTAAAGCGAGCTACTGTTGACCGCCGCCTGATCCTTACTGCAGTTAAGCCTTTATCTCACCCTTACTATATGATGGCCTCAAAAGCAGGGGGCCACTCACGTCCATTTGGCAATGCCCGGGGTAGAGGCTACACCGAGAAATAGAGACAAAAGCAACAGACGAGCCCTGCCTAAGATGGCTGCCAGATTCAGCGCTGATGACCCACCATTACTTATACTGCTTGAGACCAAGTGCAAGGTCAGTTCAATCTAGCCCCACCATAAATCAATGCACTAGTGGAGAAGCCAAGGTTATGGCCCTGACAGCCGTCACCGAGGAGAGGGTATTTATAGACAAGGAGCGAGGAGGGCTGTGTGTGCGTTTCTTTATCTGTCTGCATGTTTTCTCGAATCACTGTGCGGATACCTGACTTAAACATGGTTATGCAAGTATGTTTCGGTTTGTTGGTTTATCAGTCACTTAGGGGGGAAAATGGGAGCAAACTGTTTGAAATATGGAAAGATTTCTATGTTAGGTTTGATACAAAATTAATCCTTCTGCTTGAATATGAAAAATAAGAAGGAAGCACAGTGTGTTACAAATGTGCATTTGCATTCATAAACATATGCAAAACAACAAGCAGTGCAGCTCTTATTTGCAGTCCCAGAAAAAGTGTAGAAGTCTTTTGGGGAGAAACGAAACACAAAGGCTGTCTGGTGTGCCACCTAGAGTCTGCTGTCAATGGCAGCACCAAGGTGTTATTACTTTGGTTTGGCACTAAAGACGACAAATAGAGCTACTGTTTTCTCCTATAGAGATTAGCTGTTGAACAATAAAACTAATAACCATAAAACTAATAACTATAAAATTCATAATATTAATTTGCATATCGCTGAATCACTATTGACTATTAAATATTAGCAATACTGCTTTTTATTTCTCACACTTAACCTTAGGCATGATTTGTTAAAGCAAGGACAAAGATCTGATACCATTGTGGTTACCATTGTGGAGAAGAGTAAAGCATTTGGTTAGGCTGAACATTGATTCAGCAGTATTACCATCATATGGCAGATGAAGCAAGTAACTCTTATTATTTAAGATGCTTCAAAGTGCTGTTGGTAGCTAATAAATGACTATAGTCTAGAAACTGATTATGTGTGACATTAAAATAAATTATATAGCTTTGGGTGAATAAATATGTGAATTTGAATCATATCAGGGAGCCTTTTTAAATTCACTGAGATTATTTAATTAAGCTGTGCCCAACCATAGTAAATAAGTTGAAACAACCTTAATGAATTAAGTTGACCCAACATAAGTAGATTAAATTGGAATAACATAATTGCATAATGCTGAAATAAAGCAAAATAATTATGAGGAAATTCTTTCCATGATTTTTTTTATGTTCATTCAAAGAGTTATTTTTTTTAGTGTAAATATAAATATATTATGTAAAGTGCACAACCTTCCTAGTTAATTTTTTTGAGTGTGATTAGATTAATAGTCAACTGTGAATAACAAAAAAAACAATGAAATGTAGGAATCTTCTGTCCCAACAGACTAAAGTACTGCCTCAGTTACTCAAGTTACAACATTGCTACGCATAATTACATTTTATGAAAATGTAAAATTACACTCAAAACTACATGAACATCCACACAGTGTCACGTCCCGAGCTATTTCTCTGTCTCGCTCATTCATTTGCATATTTTAAAACTCAATCCTCCACCATTCTTTTTGTCAACATGCCAGCAGATAGCTGTCAAATATGACACGTTCCTGCTACTTAGCTGCTAAGTCTCTTAAACGACTCACTGACAACTCTCAAATCAGTGTGAGGCACACCAGGTCTTTAACTGAGACACCAAGAGACATAATTTCTTGTGTGTATTTCTCCTGAAGATTGTTCTTAAGCGGGGCTGCATATGCATATGCTTCTTGCTGTGAAATATGCATTTACGTCTGGTTTCCTGCAGATATGTTTGAAAGATAATTTGAATATACATTTGCGACTGGTTTCAGAGAGAGGTTGTTTCTTTTCCCCTTTTTAACTAAGAAAGCTTTGCCTTTGTTTCGATCCTGTTGTGATCCAGATCTTAAGATATAAACCGGTTTCTTTGGTGTTTGGTTGTCTGTTGTGTATTCGAACTCTGAAACTTATTAGCAATGCAATCAGTCACATCTTGGAAGCATGAACATTTCTTTTTAATCTCGGTCTTGATTTCATTTCACGGTTTTCTGGAAAGGATTTGACGTGTCTCCTTTAATTGGCTTTGTAATGTATTGTAGTGCAGGTTTTCACAGTATCATTAGCTTCCTGATCACATTCTGAGAAAAATACCACACGTTGCTTTTGAGAAAGAATCTAAATACAAAGTTAAACCTGTGAAATGTGTCGAACATTTAAGATTATGTAAGAGTTTGACACTTCATTCAGTCTGTTTGGTTTTTGTGTCTGAGTTTGCTGGTCTATTAATGAATGTGTTAATGTGTCTTTGTGACTAGGACAGGGGTCTGAAACTGCAGTAATGCTTGCAGATGCTGCTAAATGTAACATTTTATTCGTGTAGATCTGTCTTGTTGTGAATATGACCTTTACTTGTGGTGCCATACCCAGTTGGACACTAGAGGGAGCTGAGGACACACTCTTTAAACTAAAGGGAGATCAAAGGTCAAATGTCTCTCCCTGAAATTCCTTGGCTATGTTTGAAATGGAATTCTAATGTACTTAATATGCAGTATATATCTATACTACTAAGTATTTGAAACACTGTATGCAATAATTAACATTTAAATGAGTATACAGTATATTGTTTTCACAAACAATCAGTCAAGTGCAAATATTACGTCCATTTCGTTCATTTGTTGCATTTGAAATAGAAGGTCAAGCCTAGTAAATTGCATTGTATAATACATTATTTCATATATTTTTTTTCCCACATATGCTTGTTGTAGTACTCTGTATTGGCAAATTTAGGCCTAGTAGATACTCTGGGTATTCAGCAGTAGCAGCTCCTGACCTTAAATTTAGATTCTGTGTCTAAGCGCTAGTTAATGTTAAATATTTTGTAAGCATTATATTCTAATCGCTGAACACATGCAGACCCACTTTTGGCAGCAGACCCATTTTTGTGAAGCCATACATCCAATTTTAATAAATCTTGCTCACCTTACGACTTATGATTTTTTCGAATTTTATATAGTATTTTTTGCAAAATTCTAAACACATTCACAATTTAATGATTCAGTTTATATAGAGGTCTATGTTTTGGAGGAATATCTGCCCTTACAGATGAGCCGCGACCATACTACCATACTACTCTTACCATTTCTTCCTAATTAGCTACATTTAACTCCACTTTTAGACATACACTTGCGAACTTCCCATAGCACTTTCCCTCGGGGAATCCCTGCCACCATCAAGTGGATGAGGGAAGTTTATTTGGACAGAGCATCGATTTTGACAGAGGGAGCTATTCCACTAATATGTACACTAATTTACCCACAAGTGATCAAAGGCTTAGGGCGTTCCATTTAAACCCATTGCAATGGTGTCGCCAGTAGTGGGCACTCATGCAACATAAGCAATGACGGTACATATGAGTGAACGACACGGAAGGAAGTTAGCTAGCGAGGAAAGGGCAAATGTTGCAGCGATCTTTGTCAAATTAGTAGTATGCTAGCAGTCTGTAGCTAATTCAGCCACACATAAAATAATTTAGCATATTGCATACTATATGGCCTACATATTTCATATATAGGCTATGAAATAAGAGTATTAAGCTAATCTGAACATAACCTATAGGTAAACCTGTCAGATACTACATTGAAAATATTAATCCTGTAAAAAAAAGCTCAAACACCTCTAATTTTTACTGTCTTGTAAGTTTAACAACCGTTTTCGAATCTGCTGGTTTTATTTGTAAGAACTAGACTTCTTGAATTTTAGAGGAAATTCTTGTGAAGCTTTAGCTTTCTCTGGGTGAGGGGTCATGAAAAAAACAGTGATGCCCATCCTTTATTCATTCACAAATGCCGGAAGACATTTTACTGTCCTAATTTACAACGTCAAAACAATAAGCCAATACACAGCTAGAATACGCAAGGTACATGTGTCTGAGTACAGTCTTCTCTTTTATATGGCTCTAAAGGGAGTTTACCTAGAAACCTATTTGAAGTCATTGTACTTCCATTCTTTTTGTGTAGTGGGCCTAAATTTCAACAAGTGGTGATAGGTCACAACTACCTGTAACAGCGGAGTATAACCAAAGAAAAAAGAGTCTTGAATGTCTGCCCTCTACGAATGACAATAAGCACAATTTCCCAGTTTGCATTGTGGCCTGTAGTCAGCGAGTGTGAGCTGGATTCTTTCTCAATCAGACAGGGAATTTCTTTCACCCCTTAGGTGGCACTTTACAGCTCTTTAAAGTGAAAACAATGAGAAGCTGTAATCCACCAGGAGTTATTAAGTGTTCTTGAAGGCTAGTGCTTTAACCTTTAACTGTCCGGGTCATCTGCCCAACATCAGCAAAAAAAAAATGCTTTTGTGTAATACCTTATTATACAGACTCTCCAACACACCTGATGAACCATGTTGGTATTAAAGGGACAGTTTACCCAAAAATGAAAAGCCTTTACTCACCCCTACGTCATTCTAAACCCATATGGCTTTCTTTTTTCTTTCTTGTTTTTGCCCATACAATGAAAGTCAATGGGGTCCAACATTGCATGGACAAAAAACACAATGTCTTTTGTCAGTTTAACACATTTATTTCAGTGATCAAATTCAGTGGACTGACACGAACACATATATATATATATATATGTATAGATGGGGGATTTTAGATGGATTTTAAAATAGATTTGCTATCCGGCATCTTCTCGTCACTCCCTCAACCTGCTTCCCTTAGTGTTTTTATCTCGTACAAAAGGCGAAAACACGTAGTCCCGTTTTCTCCCTGAACGATGATGTGAGTTAGTATGGGAATTTTTTATGCAGCATGAATGACCTACGTGACAATTTTCGACAGAAAATCAAAACACTGCTTTAGCTTCTCTTGCAGAAATGCAGGTCAATCCTCCTAATATGGCGGCTAGACAAGACTGTTACCCAGAACTCAACACGGCTTGATCTCAGCTTCACATTCACTGTAGCTCAGTGCAAATGTGATAGTGCTATATTGTGCAAATGCTATTTTTTTTTTTTAATTAAATTAATAAGAAAATATTATTGTATTTTTAAACACAATATTGTCTGTTTTTGCTCAATTTTGCAAACGAAAATATTATCTGTAAAGCCAGAGCAGGACTGTGTCTCCACAGTGGTTCCACTTGTATGACTTTCTGTCTTTTGCAGGACATAAAAGAAGATATTTTGTAGAATGTTGCCTAACCAAACTCTTTTGGTCTGTAAAAATGTCTAAATACCCATTCAGATGCAGCTCCTGAAAAAAATCATGCAGCCTGAATGACATATTCATAAAAATGATCTTTTTGGGGGTAATTTGGTAATTTCTCTTCTGTGTTTCCCCATGCTGCCCTAAATTTTCGCCTGAGATAGGGAACCAATCACAGAACGGGGAAGGAGCAGCAAAACGATGACGACTTACATGCGACACACCGAAGCAGTTTGTTTATATCTATGGATCCATCTTGGCAGCGGACGCGAAGTTACCTTTTGATACAGCCTTTGTGTATAGATAAATCTCCTAAATCTCTGACCCATCATCTTCTTCCTCATCTAATTTTCCGTAGCTTTACATACGTCATCTGGTATCATTGAACCGGTTGGCTATGAGCTACGTACAGGCGCACTTGTTAGACGTTCGCACGCAGCACCCAATAATACGGCTCTGGCCATTTGTAAACAACGCCTCAAATATGAGAAAATGAACATGTGGTTTCCAGACCACATCTCATTCTCAATGTGATCAGGCGGTACTTCTGTGTTTGATGTGTGATTAAATTGCACATCGTAATTAAATTAAAATATTGAATCACTCGACATCCCTGTGTTCCACATAACAAAATAAATTATAATCCACACAGGTTTTAAACAATGAGGGTGAGTAAATGAGGGGTGGGGGGGTGAGCTATCCCTTTAAGACGTTATTATTTTGGAACAATCAAGAAGTCTGCTGTGATTGTTTCCCTCCTGAGGTTGAGGTATTAGATGCATGATCACACGTAAGTGGCAGTGATAAGTGTTTGCGCCATGGTGGTTAGGATTGCATCTCTGAACATGTTCTCAGAGAGGAGCAGTGAAGTCTGGCTCTCATTAACAAAGGCAAACGGGCATTCCCTCTGCAGCAGGTGCTAAAAAATGCCCTAATTGTGTGACAATGAATGGTTTGTGTCAAAAGGGACATCATCTGCTGGATAAGTACGTGTGTGTTTGTGGGTGTATGTGTCATAGTGAACACTTCTCACTGCATAGCACATTACAGGATGACTTTTTGGGGAATTGAGTGGATGGCTGGGAAAGCTGTTGCTGTTCTGTTCACCACCCAGACTGCTTTTTAGTCCCCAGAAAGTGACTGTATTAACAGAAACATACACTTAGCTAGACTTACAAACATCTCTGTAAATTAGTCCCACACATACAGTAATATGCACCGCAGGGAGACGCGTCTAAGAAAAAAGTAGTTAAGTATTTGTGAAAAATTCATTTTCACATGCACGACTTCCACCTGGGAAGCTTGGCAGCTGCTCAACTTGTTTAACATCCCACCATATAGATCTTTATATTTGTAGAGCATAAAAATAATCGTGTAAAACTTGTTTGATATGAGTGTCGGCTACAGCGAGCTGAAGTCACTTCCGTAAGCCATAAAGGGGTGTGGAGGACGCATATTTCTGGCCTTGTGTTCCAGATGTTTGTCAGAGGAACCTCTGAACAATTTGTCAAATACATATTTTTTGGACATTCAACACTTAAAAGGCATGAGGCAGGTTGTTTTTCGGACAGTTGTGACAGTGGCTTTCATGTTGAGAGAATATCCACCGTTCTACATCTGGAGCAAGCTGGGAATGCAATCCCACAATAAAAAAAGACCACAGAATTGTCGGTTTTCTTCCTTTCACTCATATAAATCATTTTAATCGTCCCAGGTTTAGACACAGCTGACAGAGAAACACAGAGAAACAAACCCTCAGGTTCTGTTGAGATTGACTGTTTTGGGTTCCTGTGAGCTATGGAGAATGTATTAAAAGAATATTGTACTTTTAAAAATAAGCTCTTATTTTTCCTACAAATCCTTTTCTGACCAAATCAAAACCAAGTAGATCTTTTAGCTGTACCCGTTTTTTGTTTTTTTGTTTTTTTTTACCAAGGAGTAGGTATACAGTAAGCTTTTCACAAATATGACTGGTATCTAGTAACTTTGTAAGAAAAACATATACATTTTAATCAGAATAAAGCCCCTAAACATTGACATGTTTCATGGAGGATATTTGAAGCATGTTATTAATTTAAATGTTAGATATAATAAATATAAATTTTGTTTATGATCAGTTCTACTTTAAAGATCAACCTGTTACTACTAAAATGGCCCATTGGCACTCTTAAACACCGAACAGCAAATGAGGGTTGAGTTTCACACTGATCTCTCTGTTCTGCAAGTGAAAACAACTCAGTAGTAGATGGAAAACATTATTTTTCCCCATATTTGTACTAAACAATCCACCAAATTATCACTTCTTTCCTCTCCTTAATTTAATGATCTGTCCCCATTGTGTGGCCTAGGACATGTCCCCAATGAATATATAGTCTCATTGTAATACTCCCAGTTGTCTTTTTCAAAGTCAGGCTAATAACATGTCTTTATACCCAGCAGGAGCCTTTTCATGTTGTATTTATGAGCTAGCTGCACTTTACATATTCATTCTGCTGGTGTTAAACAATTGCCGGCGGGCTGCCGGGACTCTCTGTCCCTAAAGCTTTTCCAAAGCCACCTACCATTCTGGTTCACAGCTGTGGGACCAAACCCTCTCATCTTTCACGTAGAGCACGAGAACCGGCTAGAAATACGCAATTGGACTTTCTTTATACTTACTCCAATGAATCAAGTGGGATTTGGTTCATACATACCAATACATCAACATGTCTCACCCCACTTCACAGCAGCACTCCACTGGAGAGGCTAAACTTAGTGCAGTGAACCGCCGCGTTGACAGTGCAGACATCAGACGTTTTGCTCAGCCCCACCGGGTCAGAAAGAGACTCAGAAGTGATGTGAGAGTGACATACACAAACACAGGAGAGTGGACTTGCTCGATTACACCTTACCCAGTTGCAGAATGAAGCGTGGGAGCTGGGGAGGGGCTGGCAGGGTTACTGTAACACCACAGCCCTCGACTCTACAGGCCTCGTTCAACACAAACAGGGCATCCCCAGGCTCTGGGAGACAGGCAGGCCAGATAGAAGGCCAGTGATTGATTAGCCTCCCCTGCCAGCACATTGACAGCTCGTGTCGAGGATCCAGTGAGTCCCGTATCAAATGTATCAACTGCTCGCCAAAACAGTTCTTATTTCAGTCGGCCCCCCTCCCGCCCAGTTCCCTCCTCCTTCTTGCCGTTGCCAATACATCAACTTTAAAGAGTCTCATTCAGTGATGCTTCCAGGTATAATCCACATCTATTTCCTCTCAATTAAGTCTCTTTTTTATTCATATTATTCATGTAATTATAGTTGTTTTAATGGTTTGTTTTATGACACACCCCGAAAGCAGCCAAATACAACAATGCAGAATTTCAACAAATACTCCTGTCTTGTTGCAAAACCGCTATTATTTATTATTCATGGCCACCAATGAGACTTTCTATATATATATATATATATATAAATATATATATTTGTGGTGACAACACATCCCTGTTTCTCTGAGGTGGCCACAAAGTAAGTGGCAGCAAAGATTCTCATTGACCCCTGGTGTCTATTTCTGGGGGCTTTGATAAGGAGTTCTCAGAGTGTTTTGGTTGGGGGTGGAGGTGGCAACGGGAGAAAGCTTTGAGATCCAGAGACAGGGCAGTGAGAGAGAGAAAAGGAGAGAAGGGACATGGAGGTCCTGCACAGGGTTATCAGTACGTCAAAATATCTGGGTCCTTCTGTCAGCAGTGCGGGGTGATTAACACATCGACGGCCACGAACGGGAAAGCAGGCAGGCACAGGGGTGAGACCAGGGAGATAACAAGGCTGATTGACATATGAAGGGTGTGAGAGAGAGAGGGAATGCTTGTGGAATGCCGTGTTGTTAGCCCTCCTGTCCTTCCAATGTCTTGAATTTTCCCCCTTTCTAGTTGCATTTCTGATGGTTGGAAACATTCTGATGGTAGGTTTTCATAGGTTACATAGTATTATATTTGTATAGAATTTAGTGTAACTATAGAACAATGTGGATTTCACACATTCATTAAAAAATTACATATATGTACAGTATATATATATATATATATATATATATATATATATATATTAGGGCTGTCAAACAATTAATCGCAATTAATCGCATCCAAAATAAAAGTTTGTGTTTACATAAAATATGTGGGTGCACTGTGTATAATTTTATATATATATATATATATATATATACACACATACATGCATGTATATTTAAGAAAAAATTATTATTTATATATAAATATTTATATTTATATATGATATTAATTATTTATAAATCTATATACAGAATATACATGAAAATATTTCATAAATATATACAAGCATGCGTGTGTATATATATATATATATATATATATATATATATATATATATAATAATAATTATACACAGTGCACCCACATATATTATGTAAACACAAACTTTTATTTTGGATGCGATTAATCCCGATTAATCGTTTGACAGCCCTAATATATGTATACTATAAATACATATATATAGCAATAATTTGTAAAGCAATATATATATAGCAATGTATAGCAATAATATATAAATTATATTCATCAAATTAATTATCAAATATATGTATAAAATGTATGTATTTTTTCTATTTAATTTGCTACTATTTAATAAGATAAATAAAATATATTTAAAATTAATTGCTAAAGAAAAACTTTTTTGAAAAGAATTGCAAAGCTGTTTAGGGGGGGGGGTCATACATGCATATACATGGTATACGTTTCATAATATTTTTATCAGCTATTTATCTATATGCATGAGCAAACATACAAACCTTTAAATGACCCTTACAACTTACCATTATATGACCCTTACAACTACTCAGGATTAGCAGCTAGATTTAAAACTACTCCATACATAAAGTAGCAGTTCTTATGCATCTATGGTCATGTTGACACATTTAACAAGTCCTTGTTGAATTTAACAAGCTCTCTGTTCAGTAGGCAATCCAGCAGCACTTGATCTCCGGCCTCTATGAATGAGCTAGTTAAGCATATCACTTAATTGGGCCTAATGGAACACGCATCATATCCAGCTTTATCACACACAGTATGGCTGCTCAGGAGATAAGAGCTCTTTGGTGATCACTGACTATTTAGTGCCTGTAATCTGCTGTTAGAGACCCCTTACACGCTTTTACTCGTTTATTCAGATCTCATTGTGCTGAATGAACAAGAGTGCAACCAGCTGACTGCTGTAGGGAGTCCACTTAAAGACCATTTGTCACAAAGCACAGCAAATAAAAACAACAGGCTATAATAATAAGTACAATAACAGTCACAGTAGTCATTATTTATTGAATTGTAATAGTTAGACATTCTACAGCGTGACTTAGTTTGCATGGGAGATTGTATGGTCGTATTTAGATATTCCTGGAAGTAGTAGCTGCTCTGTGTTGAGTCATTCTCAGCCAGCTCAAAGCTGGACCTCGTATTATTTTAGCGCTTAAGGCAGAGTCCAGTGGATTATTCTGAGCAAGGCCTGCTCAGCGTCTAATTGGTTCCCCAGGTTGTCTGTATAGGTAACATCTTGTTTCCATGCTAATGATGCTGTAGTGTGGTTTTACAGCTGCAAAGGGACAGCAGAGGTTACGGGGTCAAGGAAGGCGTGAGGGTGGCAGGGGATCCCCGTGCTTGTGAGACTGACCCCAGAACAGCGTATATATACACTGGAGGTTTTACAGCCGAAACATTTGGGTTATCTGGTGTTAGTTGCACGTGGTGTTATGTTAACCTGACTTATGACTTGAAATGACATGAGAGAATTTGGCCATTCTCTCATCTGAGCGCACTTTTGCAGACCCAAGCACAGTCGCTTTATGATTATTTCTTTGCTCCAGATGCAAAAGCTGATATATATATCTATATATATATATTCTCATGGTTACTAGATGGACGCATGTTATTGAGGCCACAAATGTGTTCTTTTATCAACAACACTGTGAATTACATACTGTATCCAGTGAGCATCAGACGTACTGAATCACTCACAAACATACTGCATCCAAATGTGCATATGGACCTAACATACTTTGTATGGAAAAATAATTACGACATCCTTTGAAGAGCACTATATAAACACAAGCACTGTCTACATGCCGTTTTCTCCTTTCAACTCTGCCTTTCCTTAAAATTCCAGCAAGATTTGCACCTTCTCTGCTTTTTCAATCTGTTCATTCTTTGAGTCTGCCCTCATTTTGCTTTCCTGTCTTTCTGGCCTTCTTGCTTATGGCCAAACTCTCCTGGTTGCTTTCTTTTAGCTTCTTTTTTATTTTAGTGGCCTCATCTGGACCCCTAATCCCCTTGTCTTATTTTCGTTTTTGACAGAGACATCTATGGGAATATGAGATGACAAACCAGTTTATTTAAATGTCTTCGCTGCAACCTGCATATAATTAAATGTATTTAAATGTCTCCAATTATAAGCAGTCTGTATATAATTTTGTTATCCTGTAAGTATTGTTACTTATTTTTAATTGTTGATTTGAATGCTTGTAGACATCAGTGAAAAATGAGGATAGTCACCAATCAGACAAAAACATACTAATTTTTTTTAATTTAAAAAATAGATTAATATTAATTATTAAAAAAATTTATACTATTTTTTTATTTTATTCTAAACTTTATTCATCTTAATAATGTGTGTGTGTGTGTGTGTGTGTGTGTGTGTGTGTGTGTGTGTGTGTGTGTGTGTGTGTGTGTGTGTGTGTGTGTGTGTGTGTGTGTGTGTGTGTGTGGATTTCTTTCCTTAATTGGTTTATTGAGATTACCCCAATCTCATGCTAACATGTAACCAACAAATTGCAAATATAATTTATATAACCCTCTATTCTAAGGAATCTTTTTTTTAATTTAAAAAATAGATTAATATTAATTATTAAAAAATTTTATACTATTTTTTTATTTTATTCTAAACTTTATTCATCTTAATAATGTGTGTGTGTGTGTGTGTGTGTGTGTGTGTGTGTGTGTGTGTGTGTGTGTGTGTGTGTGTGTGGATTTCTTTCCTTAATTGGTTTATTGAGATTACCCCAATCTCATGCTAACATGTAACCAACAAATTGCAAATATAATTTATATAACCCTCTATTCTAAGGAATCAAACTTTAGCAACGAGAAAAAAAACCTCTAATGAGAAAAATTCTCACAAAGTCAAACACTCCTTTTCTCAGGCAGAGGAAGAACTTTTCAAATGTAAAGTAAATGTCATCATTCTGGCCTATTTGTAATTTGAAAAACTTAGTGTTAGAATTTCCCCTGGTATCCCCTAATGTAAGTATTTTGGCCTCATAAAGCTTCCAAGAATTTGGAAAAGATCTGACACGGTGAGATCCTGGATCTGTTATCGACCTTGGTGTTTATAGTCTTAAGAAAACACGGCAGTATCTCTTCTTGTATCTTGAGCTTTGTGTATTGTGAATGGTCTGTATTTCTCTGCCTTTATCTGTGTATGTTAGACTTTCCAGATATGTGCTGAAGAGTGTGTCAGACAAGACACTATGAGAAGAGGCCTCCAGTGGAAACATGATCCAGCATAAGGGAATCTCTCTCTCACTCTGTCATCCTGGCTGGAGAAGATTGAGAGACGAGTCAGATTCCCTGTGGGCCACTGAAATGTCTTTCTTCTTTGCCCCTGCCTTTTCCCTCTCTTTCTCAATTCTGCAGTAGTCACCCTCGCCCTAACCCTCTCCCCACTTAAAAAGACAAGATTTTTTAATAGCCCAGCAGAACGGCTGTTAAATGCATTGATGTATGACAGGGAGAAAAAGAGAAAGAGGCGGACAAACAGAGGGATGAAGGAACAGAACAATAGAGAGCAGGTAACTAGGGAGAGATTAAATGGGTGTTTAAAAAAAGATAAAGAGTTTAAGATTATTGGATTGTGAAGAGGGATAGTGAGAAAAGAGTAAAAAGCTATAAAGATGTGAAGTGAGATTTCCAGTTTGACGTCTTTTTTGCGAGGGAACCCATCCAAATAACAAAAAAGGCATTCGCATCGTCTGACTTCAAATTGGACAATATATTTCATAAACGCACAAGGGAACTTTGTGAATGACAGGCGTTCCAGTTCTGCAAAAATCTGTGGAGTTCGTGTGGGCCTGCTTATGTGTTTACAAGACTGTAAATCACGTTGTGCTCAAGAGATAGCGGCCATGCAACAGTTCAAAGACAAGAGAGCCGAGAGGACAATAAATACCAGTCTACCATGGGCTTGTGTTCAGATGTTCTCAAGGACATGTCATTTTTTTTTTCAATCCATAGTCATACCATTTCTTGAAGGCACTGTTGGGGAAACTTGCTTTGAAAAGTAATGCGTTATAATATTGCGTTACTCATGAGTCTGAAACAACCGGTTGAGTTCCACTCCACTTCCAACAGAACGTAGACATAACACTCATACATACTCACACATAAAGTCACCATTGGTGAAAGTCATTAGGACTCTTTTTACGTATGAGTCTATCACAACTGTCATAATAGCTTTGTTCATTTTTTTATCAGCCTTGAGCCGTGATGTCCAATTTGAACATATGAACCGGCTCTTTTTAATGATTCAGACAGACTTACAAAGTAAGCTGTGTCCCAATTCAAAGGCTGCATCCTTCAAGATCCTCATCATTGATGATGGACAGTAGTGTTTCTACTGGACTTTTTTGAAAGTTAAAACTGTCTGAAAACAAAACAGGGTTCACAAACTGTCTAAATATGTTCATTATGGTCCATTTATGTATGTAATAACGATTATAAATGACTTATATCTTACTAAGATGTGATTATATATAAACATCTGAACCTCTTTAAAGTGTCTTTTTTTTATTTTATTTTTTTATTTTGTATCATTAGATATCTAAGTAAGTTGAAACCCTTAAAAGTGGAATTCGGCAAATTGTCACCGGTGCGTGCGCAATTAATTCTGGGGTAAGCAAGACCGCGAAGGATCCATCTGTTTTATCCTTAATTTCACAGGAAACGATTGATGCATTTGGAAGCCGCATTTGAAGGAGCCTTCGAATTGGGACATTCTTTGTCCTGCTGTGGTGACGCAATCGGCCTTCAAATGTGTCCTTCGAAGGACGCAGCCTCTGAATTGGGACACAGCAACAGCCTTAAATTCCCTTCATGAGTTACCGGTTTGAATTCTCAATCAGTAAGTGAATCGTTCAGAGTAGTCATTGAATTCTATCCTGGGAAAACCCAGACAACTTCCTGCAAAATTAGATTTCTGGAAAAAAGAGCTCATTCAAGCCCATTTCCAATCCGTCGAAATCGAGGCACCTATCAGAAACGTTGGGGCGGGCTTTACACGATGACGACAGCGCTGGGATTTTGAAGCAGATTTTGTAGCTTACATTACAAAGATGGATGCTGCCGTCGAATATCACTCGTGTCTGTTTTAAGTGATTTGAACATTTCCTTTTTGTTAAAAATCGAGCAAATAACAACACTCCTGCATACATCATCTCCTTCACCGCTCTGATTGGTCTTTCCGCGACGTCCGTTGGTGATGCCCCTCTGGAAATGATTAGTCTATGACGCTTTGCCAGACCATAACTCAGTTACAACTGGGAATGGTCTGGTTTTAACCAGGCTAATTGAATTCACAACTGACTCCCTCAGTGAACAGTGTCATTTTCGCTCTGATTTCGGTCCGATTCTAAATGAACTTGAAGACTCTTTTCTTTATATGTATATATATGTATTGGCCATTGTTTATCATAGAAAGGTGCAGTTGTAATGTTAAATTGACTGCAAGGGAAACTTTGGAGTAATATTTGATATAGTACAGAATTATTGTTACAAAACAGACTGACAGAATGCACAAATATAAACAGGATCACTTCTCATTGGTAATTGTACATTGGAATGTTTAATCTTTGGGGGCCAATAGGTTCCTTGGTCATGTTTTAGTACGCAGCCCTGTTCATGAAATATTGAAGGTACTAAGGTTTGTCCATCTCTCCCTTTCAGCATTCTTTGATGGTGTTTTAATTGACGGATTTTACCAAGAAACCTGTTCGTGGTCGACAACTGATTCCTGATCCAACAACACTCTGTAGCTGTCCTCTGGAGTCAAAACCCGGAAAAAGCTACGGAACTGAAAACCCAAACATCATGACCACATTTCCTTTCCGGACATCGGTCTGACAGTCGTCGGCCCCATCGGCGGATCTTGGCATACTTGGCAAACCACACAGGCAGGCCACACGGTCATTCTGCATTCAAACACTTACACGGTCCTTTGTTTTATTGTGTTATGCTGTGGTAGGTGGTGGCAGCTTTAACAACGGCAACAAAAACACTGATATAGTCTACTCTCAGAGTCAAAATTCTATAGTCAAAAAGTCTGCTCTACACCTTAATGTTAGTGTCCAAACATATTTCTAACCAGGTTTTTAACCAGACATGTGGAAAAGTCACAGAGTAAGTGATTAACTGAATCTTCAGACACATTTGTGAATTTAATCAATGAAATATGCACCACTACCTCATATTGGAGACCTGTGCTGGCCTAAAATACATTTGGAAAAGTGAAAAACTTCCGTCACTCTGTGGCTTTAAACCCACGCAAGGCTCTGCAATGACATTTGCCAGCCAGCCAGGAACAATTTCCCACGCTTTTACCCCTCTTCGTCGACAGAAAAAGTAGCCGTCAGCTTTGCCTGAAAAGCCTTCCTGAATCCTTGCGTGTCGTTTTATGTCTAGCTTAAGCCTGCAGTTATGCCGCCGTAAATTTAGCCATTTCAGACATTCAGTCACTTCTCTCAGCTATCGAGCAGCAGTGACCCGCCAGTGCTTTTACAGCCTCTTTGCTATGTGTGTGTGTGTGTGCTGATCATGTATTGTAATAGCAGAACAAAATGTAAAAAGCAGTCCGCGAGGAGGGCAGGGGGAATGGATGGTAGATGGAGAACATGAATGGGCAATGCTTGGAATGAGTCCAACGTAACTTTCTCACAAATGGAGGCCAGACACCAGCACAAGGTGTGTTAAAAGTAATGAAATGTAACATGGGAAGCATAGCATTATTCTGTATGGCTGCGTTCAAAGCAGCAGAATCAATTAGGTTATGAGAGCAGTAAAACCTTGTTCGGTAACTGATGTGACTGCCTGTCAAAAACGAATTTTGAGAAGTTGGTTGATGTGTGTTTTATAAACAGAACTGCAGTCGACGTCATTAACTGTTTCTTACGTTGCAAATGATGAAAAATCGGGATATTGCAAAACCAGTTTGCAAATAAAAGCTGTGCTTCCATCCCATATGTTCAAGAGAATGAGCAGAGCAACTTTTATGCGATGTTAATGGTCTGATATTTCTGATATTCCGTCACATGAGGTGAAGGCATATCACTTTTATTTTAATGCACATCTAGGAATTTATTTGTTAAATGCTTTTCCAATATACTCTATGTGTGTAACGCAGTTAGATGTTGTGGAAGAAGGAGGCGGGAACCAGCGAATGTCCAACACAGAATTTAATAATAAAATGAACAAATACAAAACAAAAGTAAATGACTGTCACGTACTAAAACATAAAACACAACATAAGTCCAGGCCTGTTCCTCTCTTGATCTTCACTGTCGTCGCACCAAATCAGTATATTATAATTAGTGCTGTCAAATCGATTAATCTTGATGAAATGAGTAATGATTAATGACTGTTGAAAATTCAGCATTGCCGTCACAGAAAAAAAAAAGTTGTAATATTTCACAATATTACTGTTTTTACTTTTATGTCACTTTTGATAATCTTGATGACCATGGGAGACAAAAACAAAACTTCACTGACCCTAAACTTTTAAAAAGTAGTGTTTATTGAACGTATTTATGACATGATTATTCAAAAATACCACATACGGCAAAGAATTTCATCTTTGTAAATCATAAAGTCTAACCCCTGGTTTCACAGTCTATAGTATCATACTGAAATGCATGTTTGAGCTGTTTTAACTGAAAGCAACTTGCACAGACGTATCTTAAAATATGTCAGTGCCATCGTTTTGTCTCGAGGTGCAAACCAGTAATGGTTTTTAAAAGCTACTTAAATGTCCTAATTATTCTAAGGCCTAATCCTGGCTTAATCTAAGCCCTCTCTGTGAAACCAGTCTTAAATGTTCAGTATGTGTTCATCTATTACTATCCAGGGCGTAAAATGTGTAACAGATTTTTCTACTGTTGTGATCTGGGAGTCCAGACTGCATGTGTATGTGTGGTGTGCCCAGTGACAACCTAAACCTGTTTTTTGGATGACTGTTGACCTTCACCTCTCTACCAACCCAGGCTCTTAAACGGGGCGTGACGCGGCTCTTTAAGTTACCACCCAGGAACCAATGCTGCCTGCAGCTCAGCCTGGCTGATGGATCTGAGAGTGGCCGCCAACCTGCAATCACCGCAGACACAAGCCCCAAGACCCCACACACCGCCCCAAGGTACAGCTCTGTCACACACACACGCACACAAATCATTTAAAGTGACATGCAAAAAGTCTGTGAAATGCAAATGGTAAGATGTTACCGTACTCAGTCCATGAAGCGGATCAGACCTGGTGTGCCTCAATACAAACAGCTGGCACACGATCAGTATGAGTGGGCTTGATGCTGATACCATATTGTTCAGCTTGTTCATATGGTATATATATATATATATTACTAACATATGTTCAATGAGAAAAAAAAAGAGTATATAAGGTCAAACACAATGGGACTTTGGAACAACCACAGGCTGTAAGTATGCAATAAACTTCTGTAGTATCTGCAGGTAGATATGTTCATAAGCAGATGCCATTAAAATGCCTTCCTCCATATGGATATTCAAGATTTTGTTTAACAAACTCTGCATGAATGCACATAGTTGGTCAAAACGATCATACTGGATTTTCTACAAAGAAAAATAGAATGATTTCTGAAGCATCATTTGACACTGAAGACTGGTGTAATGATGCTGAAAATTCAGCTTTTTCATTGCAGGAACAAATTACATTTAAAAATAATATTGAAATAGAAAACAGTTATTTTCAATTGTAATTATATTGCAAAAAAAGTATTACTGTTTTTACTGTATTTTTGATCAAATAAATGCAGCCTCTGTGAGCTTAAGAGACTAACCCATTATTAAAAAGAACGACCGTAAACTTTTGAATAGTGTATACTTAAAATGAATATCTCTGTTCATGGGAGAGTTTTTGTCCAGAAAGTATCCCCCTTTTTTTTTTTTTTGCTGATTGCTGATGGGGGGATTGCGTATTTGCGTTTTAACTCACCTTGTGCGGTTCGAGCCCACCAACACAAATGCAAACATATGTGACGGTCTGTGTCGAATGCGATCACTTTGACATTAGTCTTTGGAGATCATTAGCTGGTGTTGGGCCAATTACATTCTTTGCATACTGAACTAATCTGTAGCTCTGCTGTCGAGGTTCCTCACCATTAGTGTGTTTGCTTATCCATTTCCTTCCCTCCCTCCAATTAACATGTCCCTCACTCTGGGTTTGTTCTGCCGGTGTGTGTTGCTGTGACGCCTGTCCATCACCCTGAGTCCCTCTGAAAGAACACTTTAAAAGTGAGAACAATGCTGCCACCTCTCAATCACCGCTGAGTGGTATTGGTACTCAAATGAGTGTTCTTCCCTGGGGTGTGTTTTGTCTTGCTGTATTTTTTTGGCCTGATCTGTCATGAATCTTGACTGTAAGCCGGGCTGTCGCATGTTACCGTGGCGAAGGGTGAGGCGAGACAGGCATTCGGCGTCATCGATGACGCGCTTGAAAGCAAGGCAGATTGACAAGCGCTGGGTTCCAGTACGGGGAGTCTCTCATCCACCACTCTGCCCCTCCTGCGCTCTTCTCTAGACCCTCTGGAAGAGCCATCAGGCCCCAGAGGCTCCCAGCAGGTTGCCTACTCCCTGCAGCCAGGCACAGGGCCTGCCTGCCCTCCTCTTAACCCCAGGAGCATCGACAGCCATCCCAACCACCGCAGGGGTCCTCTGGCCCAGCCCCCTGCTCTTCTCTCTGTCTCTCTCTTTCGCTCTTCTCTGCTTTTTCTTTCCCTCTTTCTTTGACTTTATATCTTTTTCTTCTGTCTTAACTATAGCTCTGACACTTGTTCTTTGCCTCTCAGAACCCCAGCGCTCTCATTTTCACTCTCTTTTTTTCCCGTAAAGCAACTTGGGATTCTTGCCACTGGATATCACAAATAAGTTATGGAAAACATAACTTGATCTGTGTTTTCTTGCAAAAAACAAAAAAGTGCATTTGTGTACAATGCAAAAAAAAAAAAAAAAAACAGCTAAAATGTATTTTTTAAAAATCTAAAGAACTTGCAAATATATATATCGTTTTAACAAATATATAGTTACAAATATATAACTATATACAAATATTAAAAATATGTAGTTTTTTATTATTATTTTAATTTTGCAATGTACAAAAATGTTTTTAGCACAACCTAAAAGAGATAGTTCAACCAAAATTACAAATTCTGCAATCATGTATTCACATTAGTACAGTTTTGGTGTCCATTGACTTCCATTCTATGGACAAAAAAATATTTTTATATTCAACAGAAGGGAGAAAGTCATACAAGTTTGGAACAACATGAGGGTGAGTAAATTATGCATTTTTTTTTTTTTTTTTTTTTTGTGGACTATCCCTTTAAGCTGTATCTATGTTTCTTTTTACAGATTTTTCTCATTTAAAAAAAAAAACTTTAATGTACAAGTAACAATGACAGAGAAAAAAATTGTACAACTGCCATCAAGTCTAAAAAAATGTCAGTTATTCCAGTAATTCCACTCTGGCACCTTGCCCACATCAGACATGGTTGTCAACACTTCAGGAGAGCTATGTGCTTTCCAGGAGTGCCATTCCACCCTCCACATATCTGCCTCTTTCTCTCTTTCTTTTCTCTCTCTTTCTTTTACAGATCCAACCCATCAAAAGAGATACGTTTTTAAGAGCCAAATAATTTTTTAGAGAGGTTTGGTTAAATGAAACTAATCAAAATTGTAATTTTTCCCAGTGAATATTTAATACGAGAAGATAGCTATCGACCAAATTGTTGGCAGAGGCCTTCCATTAGGGACGTTTTAAATTCAATTTAGAACGAATTAGCATCATCCTCTGATAATGCTTTAATAGTGATTACTGCATTGAAAAGTCTCCAATGAAATCCATGCTACACTTAAGAAGGATATTATGAGATATTTATTATAAATCCTTCTGCAAAAGTGGATGTTTTGTCCTTTAGCTGCTAGTATTTAGGTGTTTTTGAACAAATGTGTGCAGCAGGTTGACAGCGGCTCATCCTCCGATTAGTCATCTTGCAGTTGATTAGGCAATGAGCAACAGACAGTTAGACACGAAGTTAACTAGGAGCCCAGCTCTGCCTCAGGCCATGCTGAAGTACTCAGCCATGGAATGAGATGGTTGACTTTTCAATGCTCCATTAATATCGGTCCACTTAAACACCAAGCCTAATGTATACAAGAAAAGAAAGAAAGAAAACGTGTCATGTCCCAAGACACCAGAAGAAAGCATGGGGAAGTGTCTCCATTAAAAGCAGATATACGAGTCTTACTGCACAGATCAATTGCTCGTCTCATTTCCACAAATTAACATGAAAACATAACCACAGGAAATTGTTGACGGGCATAACGGACATACACATAGATATAAGGCTGTATTCTTACTGTTAAGACGCATTTCAGGCATTAAAAGTATAGAGCGTATCAATAAAATGCATCTAGAGCAACATTTTTGTCTGTGTCTTTTCGATGTGTGTAAGATTAATATAAATATAATCCTTTGTGGAATGTCAAAAATACTTGTATATGGGAGATCAGGGTGTTGTATTATTTGTCTGCTAGAAATTAAAGAGTCAAATATAATTGGAAACAAATTATGGAAATACATAAAAAGTAGCCTATAACAACCCTAAAACGTTGCTAATAAACAGCATGTGTGAATGTTAGTTCACAATTGTTATTACCTGGTTGACCTTAACCAATTTATAAAATAGGCCTAAATATTTAAAGTGCAGCCTATCTTACACTTGCAAAAGTTTTGAGTGGCGCCCTCCTGTGGTACAAAGTACTATTGCATTGGATACTCCACAGCTCATGTTCCTCAAATTAGTGCTTAGTGGAGAGTTTTGCAAAAGTCAATTTAGTATTCACATGAAGAGAGTGGTTGTGGTGCAGCGCACAAAAAAATACGATCACTCTAATAGCTAGGCTATCTTGCCATGTTGGTAGCTTTTACTTTATTAATTGTTGATTTAATAAGTTTCACTTAGTTAAGCTATTCATCCTTTCATCTTCACCATTTCATTTGACGGGCGTGGGCTGTAAGGTATTTAACCATTTAAAAACCCGCGAATAAAGGGGCGACCTCTTTTGAGTGATGGTGGGCCATCAGAATTTACTCTGATTTTGATGTAGGTTTCTGAAAAGTAACATAATGGAGGGTGGGGTTGACTTATTTTGACGTTTCTAGTACAGATTAGAAATAGATTGATCGACTTAATTTTAAATACCCTTTCTGTAGCCTACATTGTTCCCACTTCTCGAATTGACAGACTTTTTTTTTTTTAAAGCATTTTAAGAATAAATAACATTAAATAGGCTACATTAAAACTAAGTTGTAACTTACAAGGCTACCTTGCGTGATTAATCAAGTACTTGATTAATCACGCAAGGTAGCCTTGTAAGTTACAACATATATAACACGGAATAACATATCAGAGGTGTAGGCTACCATTAAATGACAGATTAGACTTTTATGTGAGTTTAAAGAGCATTGTCAGTCCTTGACAAGAAATGGGACACTTCACACCTGTGTTATCCTTCTGATGTTTTAAGGATTTTTCTTTTGAGGAAAAAAACCGCTAATCGTCTGTAATCCTTTTAATATGTCTTACACTTTCTTTTTGCAATACACTAGTCAGCAGCAAACCAGTTCTGCAGTCTGCTGCATTGCACAACAGCCTCGGTTTCAGTTTTGAAATCAGAATTAACAAATTTGATCTATAGCCTACCCTTTACTTGATGCTTGATTATTGAAGATTTGAATAATAATTTCTATTTAGATTTTTTTTTCTATTTTTTTAATGTCCTGCATAAAATCGTGTGCTGATTAGCTATAAATAACCTTACATTTGATTACTCACCAAATATAGGAATGTCCTCTAAACTCCTCCGAGTGCTTATGGACTCAGGTGAAGGCATATTTAAAAATGGTTCGGGGTGGGGGTTTGGGTGAGACCCCCCTGCTTTTGTTCTATTGAAAAGGGGGCTTGTTCCTCCAGGACCAACCCTACCATTTTAACCAGGGGTGTCAGCGCAAGCGGGGTTGACATTGGAGACTGACTGGCAATGGTAGAAGAGGAGGGGATAAGAGAGTCCAGCAGCACTGCTTCTTGAAGAAAGCTCATCAGATGCACTGTCCTGCCTCCTCTGACTGACATTCACGCAGGAGTCAGGCTGGATGATCAAACGTCAAAGGATCTATTTCTGCTGCGCTCCTCACCTTCATGGACAGACAGCACGGGACTTCTTGAGTCTGTAGCCTTGATTAGATGCAGCAGAATCTCTTTCGCTTAAACTTGAAAAGTAAATCGTTTACATGCTGTGAGTTTTTGCGTTAAGTGCACTTATTTGTTATTCTCGTTCTTATGAAGGAAATCCAATTAGGGCTTTTACTTGTCAGTGGTCTCAGTCTGAAAAAAAAGAAAAATCTGGACCTTTTTTTCTGCTTCTGAGCAGCAGATCTCGTAATTTGCCAGTTGATCTGTTCATCATATGTTGCGAGTCACAGTTTGGATACTAGCGCAGGACTTCACCCATTTTAACTGGAAAACCTGATAAATAAATAAATAAAAAAATCTCTGCAAATTACGCACAATTTTTACCTGAGGCCCTTCCCGTCCAGCAACATGAGACTCATTCCATCACGATTGAGTTATCTGTAAGTATATGACCTTTCTATTTTGTTTTCACGCATTAACAGCTTTGCTTTCTAGAGACTAATGTAAGATTTGCTCTCTTGCAGATTCCTTCACCTCTTTGCATTTTGCTACTATGCTCAGGTATGTGCAACATCTTCACATATGCTTATTTACTGTCATTTTATTAGATGCTTTAAGCTTTTTTATTTTTTAGAAAAACTATGAAGCATCATTAGCCTACTCTTATATATCGATTCTATTTTGTGAGACTTTAATGTAGCCACAGAATGCTTCAGCACGCGCTCCTAAATTAAGATTTTGCCTATATATTTATTTAGGCTAGCCTATGTATGCCGTTGTTTTGCAAAGACATGCACGTATAGCCGTTAAATTAAAAGGCACTAAAAGTGCGACGGGAGAGGATGTTCTTATCAGATGGGTAGGCTATCTCAGTGGGCGCTGTAACCTGGCAGGTAACAAACATACTGGCACATGCGCGTGGGCACGAGCGCGTGAGTATGCCAGCCTCGAGTCAGTGATGAAACATGTCATATAGGGACATAATAACATAAAAAACTAAATTTATGCGTTCAGGGAAATCTGACTTAAAATGTATGCAATCGTACATTTAGCGCATAACACTTAGCGCGGCTTGTTTTAAAAATAAATAAAAAAATCTTGAAAATGATTAGTAAATTTTCTAATTTCGATTGCATTATTTTAAATGATTAGCCTATGAAGGGGAGTAGCCTATAATTGATAGGCCCGTATGAACGAATGATGAAGCAATTTGTGCAGGTATTGATTATATGGTATTTAATTTCTGACAGGTAACCATTCAGTCCCCGCCTAATTTTACACAGCATGTGAGTGAGCAAAGTAAGGTGACGGACCGGGTCAGCCGTAGACTAATCCGGACCTACCAGCTTTACAGTCGAACCAGTGGCAAGCACGTGCAAGTTCTGGCCAACAAGAAAATCAACGCCATGGCCGAAGATGGTGACGCTCACGGTAAGAGCATCCTCCTTATTTATCTCATACACAATCATGAATCCATTTGTGGAGTTTTGAGAAATGATTTTAAATACGTTTTTCGTGGAAAATTTTGCTTATTGTTTATTTCAGTGGTTCTGGTTCCATTTTACTTAATATATATATAGAAACACACACACATACATTTCATTGTAGGTTCTTGTGTTTCAATGTTTCCAAAGCCCCAATATAGATGTTTTCTAAAGAACTAGAGGATAAAAAGGTCTTTGTGAAACCAGGCTGTAAATGTCCTTTTGGTTCAAACTTTTTTCTTTTTTTTCTTTTTTTTTTTTTTGTGAATCTTTATAATACACTGCACTTGAATTTTTGGGCATCTGGTCAGTTGGTGAAGTTAAAAAAGCAGTGGAGCGCAAACAAATGTTAAATGGATTGTAGATTGTTGAAGGTGAGTCTCTAGAGAGACGCACGGGTCTGGAAGAGCCATTAGAACTCATCTTACTTCAACCTTCTGAACATTTCCTGAAGAACGTTCCCCTCCTCTCCCGACCAGCTCAGGATGAAAATATGTCTAGCCGAATTCTGACCCTCGCATTTTCTTTCTACGGTCATTCGGTCCTGTTGACAGATCATAGAGCCTAAAGACCCTAAATAACCGTTTTAAAGATTTCTAGAATCAAATTGTATGATTAACGTGTGTCTTTGGTTTTATAATTAGCCTACGTCTTCTATAAGTTTAATAAGAAAATGTAGGCTATGTAATGGTTTGAAAATGTCCTCACAAAAAAAAAATATTAATGGAATTAAAAGAATTCATTTGTTACATATTTAATTTGTCATGTCAGTTAAATCAAATCTGTTTTATTTGTAACCATCTCTTATGTGGTTTCGCCACATAAAAACACTATAATTTTCAGCTCTGTTGTGGTATTTTTGGAAGGCTGGTTCTAGCCCTGCATGGTTTTGGTGACATCCATGTCACCTGAGCATGTTGTAGAGACAGCAGGGCTGTTAGTTCGGGCCAGTGCCTGGCTCCGGCTCTGGGATTGTGGTTCTACACCAGCAGGTTATCTGACCCCCTCCATTTGAACCATAGCTCTTTACGATCATTCAGAGTACGGGGGCTGAATCTGAGAATGGCTGCAAGTGCTAATTCTTGACATGGAGAATATATATCATTGAAAGTCAATGTCCTGGCAAATGCTAAACTGATTTTCTTCTAACTGTCATCATACCTTTCATAATACATTTGTATTTTTCAAAATGGCGCGTTTAACTCAAATATTTCACATTTCTTTATTGTTTATTTGTTGGTACGTGGATGACGTGGTTACAGATCACATATTGTTTATATGTACTTACATAAACGGTAAAAAGTTGAAAGTCCTGCCAGGAAGTCTTTGGTTCCTTCCAGAAGAATTGAAGTGCACATGTTTTTATCATTCTGCTAGAATTTAAGCTTACATAAATCCTAAAGAGTAGTCCCTCTGGATTTCACATATTTATGCCCGTATGTGTGTATCTATGTGCATATGTGTGTGTTTACTCATGAAATGTTCCTTTTTAGACTTTAAGTCATATCATCTAATCAGAAATATTCTTTTCTTTTCTGTACAGCCAAGCTCATAGTGGAGACGGACACATTTGGGAGTCGAGTTCGAATTAAAGGAGCTGAAACAGGCTTCTACATCTGTATGAACAGGAGGGGGAAACTGATTGGCAAGGTATGGGAAAAAAATCAAAATATAATAATTTTGTGACTGATCAATTATGGTCAGTTTACATATTGTATTATATACACACACACAGCATATGTTTCAGTCATTTCTGTTTTGGTTTTTGGGGAATAAAAATGAGAAGAAATCATACCTAGGGAGAGAAAGAGTAGTTTATAGCATTCAATTGCTTGTGGACATCCCTGTTAGTATCATTATCAAGGAGATCATTCAAACAATCAATCAAACAAAAGTTGTATATTTGTATCTGTTATTGGGCACCAGACGTTTCCTGGTTGCAGTAGGTAAAATCGAGTGTGAAGAATGGGATCTTTCTTCCTTTTTTAGCTGGCTACTCTTGATCCAATGTGGATTTGTGCCTTCTCCTTGCTGTGAATGGTAATAAAGTGGGATGGAGGTTCGGCCCCCACCTCCCAGCACCCTGCCAGGTGGACCATCTGCTTGGCACCCCTGATCTTATGCTATCTGACATATTGGCCGCCCAACGACAGCCTGCATGAGAGAGGGTTTTTTTTTTCTGTTGTTGTTTTTTATTGGTTGATATGCAAGTCTTTTTCGGTTTTGGATTCTAGATTTTTAACGGGCCATTTTGTTAAGAGGCTGAGGAAAGGTTTGGACTCCTGGTTTGGCTCCTTACCACATTTACATTTACTGGCCAGATAATGTTTAAAGGTCCATTTGTTATAAACGTAAAATGATGTGATGCCTATATTTAGGCATCTATACCATATATTATAGTTTTAGAACATCTGAAGAACAATTCACAGGTTTCCATGGATGTGAAAGGTTCTTTATGGAACCATAGATGCCAGTATGAACAAGTGTAGTTCGTCTATTTTGTTCAGGAGAAAGTAAAATAGTACTTTAACGTTCTAGACTCATTTTATGCCTTTATAATGAACATTAGAAGAACTATTTTTCTCAGAG
This sequence comes from Pimephales promelas, assembly GCF_988280905.1. Lineage (NCBI taxonomy): Eukaryota > Metazoa > Chordata > Actinopteri > Cypriniformes > Leuciscidae > Pimephales > Pimephales promelas. The sequence goes on from NC_142779.1 coordinate 15,566,463, forward strand.
GAAGAATCCACATCGGTGTTTACTGAAAGGGGAAAGTCATTGGTTTTTGCTGTCATTTCTCTCTCTTGATCTTGGATCGTAATGACTTGAGCATATGCTGTGTGTGCGTTTGGGGAACCCCTATGTAAACTGGAGCAGACGTTTTCCAAAATACTTTTCGATAAGCTTCATATTTCCCATCAATCAGGAGCTAAAATTTTGTCTTTGTCTTGTCCTCACAGAGAAACGGTCTGGGGAAAGACTGCATTTTCACAGAGATAGTCCTGGAGAACAACTATACAGCTCTGCAGAATGTGAAGTACGAAGGCTGGTACATGGCCTTCACACGCAAAGGCAGACCCCGCAAGGGCTCCAAAACCAGGCAACACCAGCGGGAAGTCCACTTCATGAAGAGGCTGCCCAAGGGACACCAAATCGCAGAGCACAGACCCTTTGATTTCATCAACTACCCTTTCAACAGACGGACTAAACGCACCCGCTACTCAGGAGAGCGTTGAAGAGTGAAGCCGGAGAAAAGGAGAGGACAGAGAGCGAGAGACTTTCTCAAACAATGAACAGAACTCCTCTTGTGGACTCCTAAACCATTTTTTTGTACTGAGCAACAATATACCTAACATTTAGTTTTTTATGAATTTTCAGAAATAACAAAAAATAAGGAAAAAAAAAACATCTCAAGAAAAAAAAGAGATCTATTTTTGTACCCCTGACTTTTAGTACTGACCAGTGTAAGAGTATAGAAAAGCGAAGCACGGGACGAGTGAGTGCTGACATTTTAGTAGTGCGTGGACTTCATCCGTCCTTCCGTTCTTGGTTTCATTTGATTTCGATGGTTTTAGAGTAATTTATAACTCTTCGTATTGCTGCTCAAGGGGACTTGAAGGGCCTGGGAGAATGCACTGACAACACAAGGCTGTATTCGGTTACACAGGCAGCCGGGGGCACCTCTCGACCACCCAGCGATAAGATACCCAAGCTCATCTCTCAGTAACCTCTCTCTGGTTCTTGATTCTGGAACTCTCTGGAGATAAACACGGTTAAAGCGAACAGAGCTTTAAATGCATATTTAAATGTGGCAGCTACATTTTGATTATCGCAGGTTTCCGACCGTGGTTTAAACTGTAAATTCCAAGGTGTGTAAATGCATTGTACGGACTGTAGGAAAAGCTTTTGTTATTTGTTGCATTTTGTTTGTCTGTTTTTTTATACAAATATAAATATATTTTTATTTGAGGATGTGTAAAATAATTTTAATGATGGAAATATTTATTTAAAAACCTGTAATAAATTTACCTTAGGATACTGACGTCTCTTGCATTTTTGCTTAATGCACTATGAAAATCCGTATGTCGTTCCCAACCTTCTTTTATTCTGTGAAACACAAAAGAAGATACTTTTTGATCATATTATGAAAATCAATGGGGTCCAAAATCCCACTGGACTCTGATAACATATATATATATATATATATATATATATATACAAAAAAAAACTTTCCAATAAATTTTCCACAGAAGAAATAGTCAGAAGCATGACGACAAGAGGTCGATATGATACAGAATTTTCTTTTTTTAGGTGAACTATTCCTTTAAATAACACATGAAATATGTGAGTAAAAGGCATCAATCTGAAATTGCCAAAGGGTCTTTTCTAGAAGCGTTCTCGACGTGTCAATGGTCTCGTCCATAGAAAATTAGGCCAGTGCAGTCTTTGTATGAAACAACTTGTCATTATGCAATTGCATCATAATAAATACCACCATTGTTTGCATAACCCTTCTGGTTAGAGACCGGTACAGAGTGAGATGGAGATACTGGGTCTCTCCCCCCAGAATGTTTGGAATGGCACAGCTCAGGTCAACAGCTCAGTAGGACTGTCTCTCCAGGGGGCTACACTGTTTGGTCTCTCCTCTGGTTGAACCGGACACACTACGGCTCCCTGGCCCCGTCTCTTCACCCTCGCTCAGGTGTTTTTGTTTAATCTCAGACCTTTAACTCCCTGTAGCTTAATCTGATTGGAGGGTATCTGTTTTGTCCGAGCAGGGGTGCTCTGTGTTTGCAGACGGGGTTCCAAGGAGCCGAAAGCCAAGATCAGAGGGCAGCAAATAGTGAGAAAATGAGAACCGGGATCTGTGGTGTGTGAGATCACTATCACGTTCTTGTCAGTGATGAGGAAGATTATTAATGGCTTCTCTCTGCCAGAGATATGCATTACTGCAGTTATAATGCTATGTAAATTATGATCAGAGAGAAAAAAAAACAGACATTTCCCAATCCCCTTTTAATCAAATTAATTGCATCATAAAATTCTAAATGATTCAGCCAAATATGGTCCTCTAATTAGTTTTGGCTTGACACATCTCATGCATCACTGAAAAATGTGTAATGCAGGTACATTCGTGAAGGCTGGCATTGTTTTTATGGTGCAATATGCCATGTGTTCGGCCTCATGTTATGCTAGTAGCTCAGCCGGGGTGCAGAGGTCAAACTACTAGAAAGGCCAGAGCCACAGAATGTTTCTTTGACTTTCTAGTATGCTGGTTTAGTTCCATTCAGCAACAATGTAATCCAATTCAATGAATGGTAATCAATTAAGGAAAAACTGCTTCTTGACATTTCTAAACAAATTACTTATGAGTCAAAGCATTCACTTTTTAAATGTAAAACGGACAAACTAAGAGGACAGGATGAAGCAAATCTTCATTTAAACAGATTTAAAGTAAATTTGTGGTCCAAGTGTGATTTTAATTCATGATTTTTGGAAATTTGGAAAACATCAACAAATCACACAAGCAAGTAACCATCTTAAATATATGAAGAGTTCAGATGCAAAAGCCTCTAAATGCCATTTGAAATTTTCTTCTTTAATGATGATTTTAATCAAACTTGTATTTAAGTTCAGTGATTTCACTTAAATGGCTTAAATATACAAGTTTGATCAAAATCATCATTAAAGAAGAAAATTTCAAATGGCATTTAGAGGCTTTTGCATCTGAACTCTTCATATACATACACCAGTTTCAACATGATGTGAGGTGTTATGCTATAATTCATCTAAAACTAGTTTTTGTAATATTTATTAGGGCTGTCAAACGATTAATCGCGATTAATTGCATCCAAAATAAAAGTTTGTGTTTACATAATATATGTGAGTGCACTGTGTATAATTATTTTATATATATATAAATATACACACATGCTTGTATATATTTAAGAAATATTTTCATGTATATACTGTATTTTTATGTATACTTTATATTATATATACATATAAATATTTTATATGTAAATCCATATTTTTTTCTTAAATATACATGCATGTGTGTGTATTTATATAGATATACAAAATAATTATACACAGTGCACCCACATATAACACAAACTTTTATTTTGGATGTGATTAATCGCGATTAATCGTTTGACAGCCCTAATATTTATATATATATATATTTAATTGGTGACCAGTATCTGGATCTAAGACACCAAATCTAAGATCTAAGACAAGATTTCCAAATGTTTATGTTAAATGAAAAAAAAAAGTGAATGCTTAATGCAAATCCTTGATGTAGCCCAAAATACTCCTAATAAAGCACTTAAAAGGGTTTGAGTAGGTGATCAAATAAAAGAACCACCGGAACCACCAATTGACTCCCTGTGTGTTCACATTGATGATGTCTGCAATTGATTAACAGACCTTGATGATTTGCCATGGTTATTCTGCATTATCAGTCCTCAGTTTCCCCCTGAAATTTGTCTCCATGACCATAAAGTTGTAAGAAACCATGGGGATCCAGCAGGTTGTGGGAAAAATCGCACCTTCTGTGCAGCTTGTGATGCCATGCAAATGAAGAGCAATTCCACTGAGAAAGAGGGGACGCAAAACTGCTTTCATCCATTTTATTGAGCTGCAACCGTCATCCTTAACCCCTGATAAACAAACAGGGCTACCTTCTTAATTTGCTTAGGGAGCAATTTAGACTTGTACAAGCCCCCCTGCTGAACTGGCAGAATGGCAGGGGTGAGAGAATGGGATGACCCAGACCTCTAAGCTGCCTTTACTTCACATTCTGCCTAACCCTGGTCATAAAACCCTTCCTGCAAATTGGAGCTCAATGGAGGAAACATGGGTTGAAATGATGGAGATAAGTCCACCTCGAGTGCTCTTTCTAGCACCCATATAGTGTTCACAATGACTAAGCCATTAAAAGTCTCAATCTGCTGAATAATTTACAACCTGATCCACAGGAAAGAGTACTAGGTCAGTATGGTTTTACTGAAGAAAACATGCATGAGATGAAAAAAAAAAAATAGCAATAGTATTTAAGCGCACAAGTCAACGTCCAATCACAAAGTTATAATTGACATGCAAACACTGTTCAAAGTGTAAATGGGACATGACAGTTTGACTGTTTGTATACGGGACATATGGAAGAACTGTTGACTTTTCCAATTGGAGCTGTAATCTTTTGTTTGCCCATGCATTTCTAAGGCTGATTGTCTGAATGATCTGAACAATTACAGGCTAAATGTGTTTGCCAGCCACACAGAGCACCCTGCACCCCTCTTAAAAGATCAAAAGGGAAGATTCCCCCTCCTTTTTCATCTCCTTTCAGTCACAACAATTCAGCTGGAAAGCCAACCATAAATGATTTTTTATTTATTTATTTTAAATTACAATTTCTAGGACAATTATCAGTTGTTGATTCATAGAGGAACACCATGTTTCATCTACAGGAACTGTTCACCCAAATATGAAAATGATGTCATTATTTTTTACTTTTATGCATTGCATTTTTTTTAATGTATCTATGAGAGAGAGAAAATCGTTTCAGGAGTCCACCGGTACAAAATATTTCAAGTCTTCTGAAGTCACATGATAGCTTAGAATTAGAAACAGACAGAAATGTAACTCATTTTTATCTGATACTCTTCTCCTCCAGTGATCTGTTAACTTAAGAAACGCTGTGAGTGAATCATTTAGTCAGTGAGTTGAACTCAAGAACCGGATTAGTCCAAGTTGAGAATGAATCACTCAGGATCGCTGATTCATTGAAAAGATCCGATTCAAAATGCTCTCACCCTTCTTATAGAGGAGTCTTGAGAGTTAGGATGGAAAGACAATACCTAAAGCAATAACGTTACAATGATATACTATCATTTCCACTGGATTCCCTAAACAGCAATAAAAATTGTATTTCCTACATTCCCATTTACTTCTTTATGTTTTAAACAGCTTTACAATACATAAACAATATTTGTCACCAGTGTCCGTGAAACGTAAGTGTTGGGGGTAATGCATTACAACTAACGCAAGTTACGTACGTAATCAGATTACTTTTTGATTTTGAAGTAACTAGTAAAGGAATGCATTGCTTTTAAATTTTCTAGTAAGTGAGGATAGGAGCAAGCTTCACTCAATGTATACACTAATAAGAGTGCTGGCCTGGATGATTAGAATACGAAACATAAGAGAGAGGCCACACTATGCATATGTTCTTTTTATTTTTATTTGCACAGACACGTTTCGGCGTGTGCCTTCTTCAGTGTGCAACAACATCACAGTATAGCCAATCTTATATGCCCATACCCATTGATACACCCATATTAACACCAACCAATAATGTTAAAGTGATACCCAGAACAATAATGTCACTAATGTCCATTAATGTCTAACAGTCCATTAATGAAAAACAACGACTGTTATACATAAAAAAATGGACATGCAATACAGTGTTCCATTTATAAGAAACAATGTGACAGATCTTCATTCACATGAGTTTAAGTTAAAAATATACCACGCCTCTATTATTTAAATTTTCAACAAAATATCTGAGTTACTTTTTCAAGGTACTTTGTTTTCCCATGTATTAACTGACAACTTTCTTGTCCCCATGTCGAGTGAAATCGGAAGTAAGTGCAGGGGCATTGTTATGCGCTGTGAAAACATGATAGTTGTTGTAGATGGTTGTTGTTGTAGCCTACTTGTTGCACAAGAAACATTCAGTATTTTTGTAAATGAGTAAAAACGGTAAAATGCAAACTAGGAATATTATGCAAACCTGCAGTAAACATGTTATAAAGGGTTAGTTCACCCCACAATTCTGTCATTAATTACTCTTTTAACAGTGTAAACTAACTATTTTAACAATGTCTTTACTATCTTTCTGGGCCTTGAAAGTGGCAATTACGTTGTAGTCAATGGGGAGTCAGAAAACTCTCGGATTTCATCAAAAATCTCTTAATTTGTGTTCAAAAGATGAATGAAGGTCTTACGGGTTTGGAATGGCATGAGGGTGACTAATTAATGACAGAACATTAATTTTCAGGTGAACTAACCCTTTAAATTACACAAAGATACTTTTATGTTTTTAAAAGTACATAATGTCTTTGCTGCTTGACCATCGTTGATCTAATTCACCCATATTAATAAGCAAAAATACTTTAGATTAACATCACATTTGTGTTTATTTTATTTTATTGCGGAAGTAAGAGTGTTGTACTTTCTTTGTTGAAAATGTTTGTCTGAGCTGCGCCCTTGTACAGCCATTCATTTTTACATTTCCATCAGCCTGAGGCTTATTCATTTCACTTCTGGTGTGAAATGGCCTTTATTTTTGCCAAAAATAAAACTTTTTTTGTTATTAAAAAACAAACAAGCTAGTCCAGCTTAGATGAGGAAAAGAAATGCAAAAGTAACATAACACATTACTTTCCATAAAAAGTTACTAAGTAATGCAATTGTAGTGAGTATTGTACTTGTATTACTTTTAAAAGTAACTTTCCCAACACTGTTTGTAACAAACTCGTATTGTTGCCTAAGAGATTAAGACAACTGTAGGCTAAAAGTTAAGAATGAAGTGTATAAACCATGATTTCTATAGCAACTGAGAGAGGATGTGGCTGTTAAAGAGGTAATCTCTGTGACAGAGTATTGAACTAAACTCAGTTCAGTAAAGGAGATAGGGAAAAGTAAAAGGATACAGAGGCCTGCGTAACTTGGTCACCGCACTGAATGGGCTGAGGTCAGGCCACCACTTTGGTTCAAACAAAGGCAGCCACCAAGTAGTCGCATTACTGACAATCACATACCATAACCTAGGATCAAATGGCCCCATTGTGGCACTAATATAAAAAACATGTTGTAGAATGACAAGCAGTGAATGCTTACATGAGATGGGGTCCTCTGTCAATTACAAGACACTCACCATTCAAAGAGGAGGAAAAAGAAGAAAAAACTTCAAGGCAATTGAATGTGCCATAGAGTGAGGGGTGGACAAGCTGAGTGATTGGAGGACAGGCCGACGAAGAAAAGAACAAAATTGCATTCCACAAGCAACTGAGCATATCTTCAGAGAAATAACGTCTATAGAGGCACAAGAGATGAGAGGAGAAGACGAATAATTACAAACTTCAATTCTGTGTCTGGTTCTGAAATGCTTCTTTATGGCCTGTCTTTTAGTTGACCTGATAAACAGTTTCACAAATCTGTGAGAAAAAAGGTTATACATCCAAGTCGGTCCTTTATTAAAGCCAAGCGTGTAAGCTCAAAATGAATGTAAAATGGCTTTTACCAATAACTACATTAAAAATAATAATTATATAAATTTCACTATTTCTGATGAACAGACTTTGTGGCAGTGTACTTTTTAATGATACACAATAATGTTTTTAATAGGTCTCTCTCTCTCTTTTTTTGTTGTTGTACATATAGCTTATTCCGAAGAAGAGTTTTAATAACTAGTCTGACTATATTTGTCCATTTTGAGATGTTTCCCTATTTTTTAAGTGTTTTTTTTTTTTTTTTTTTAATGAGAAATGAGTTCGAAATGCCATATTGTACTGGAACCAGGCTTGTTTTCAACATAATGCAATTTGGGACTAAATAAAAATTCAAGAAAAGCTTTTTTATTTTATTTTTAAGTAACAGAGTTTTTTTTTTCAACACATCTCAGCTCAACTGAGACTCACATTGGGTAAGACTCACAATAAGACTCACATTGGGTGTCATAATTACTCATTTATAATATCTCAGTATCATCCTTGTCAATGAAAAAATCATTATAAGTTTAATTCGTCTAATAAACTGACCTGTGTGAGTAATCCAGCACTTGCGGGTTCATTCAGTGTCCTTATTCCTTTATATCCGCGGGACTCGCGTGTGATATCTGTCTCTAGCTATCGCGACCTGCTTCACTGTAATGTTAAAAACCTGAATGTTTGCACTCATCCATAAACATTATTAGATCGATCAGCTTGACAGCAAGTCCCGTCATTCAGCTCATCACTGCGTCATCAACCTACGACTTTATTATTGTTGGAAACTGCGCCCTCTTGTGGCGAAAAAACCTACATATGCCTTTAAGAACAAAAAATTAAACTATAAAATTTTATTGCGAAAGCCTTACAACATACTAATTTGCTTTGGGGGGGGGGGGGGGATGTCTTTTCAGAATGTTATTTAGTATGCCAATAATATATTTCTGAAGTAATCTTTACTTATCAACCACCTTTAATCATGTGCACATTTTAATTGATTCCATTAAAAAAAAAAGACATCATCAAATAATCATCAACAAAACAACAACAACAACAACAGAAGCTCCAGCAACTGGTCATATATTTAGCCTGAATGAAAAGATTTCCTACCATAGCAAACAGAATTTGAGTCACTGGCTCTGGTCAGTCACTACACTGCGCACGGCGCGGATCACGTGACTCTTCTGGTTGTGATGGCTTCCTTCGCTTGCTGTGTCTACACGCTTTGAGAAAAAAACATGGGCTTCTGCACATTTCTGCGTCAAAACGACGAATGTCCTCTCAGTAAAGCCCTTCATAATAGTGGAGGCAGACACAACGTGACAAAGAAAAGAAAAGAGGCGCTGATTTGGAAAAGGAGTAGCGATGCTTCTGTTTCATTTACCCGAGGATGTGCTCTTCCTCGTTCTGTCCTTCCTGGATCCCAGATCGCTCTGTCGCCTCTCTCAAGCGTGCAAGAGAAGCTACCAGTTCATCTCCAGAGACGTTGTTTGGAGGAAAATAGCTAAAGGCATTATAAATACTGGCTTGACACGACAAGGAATAGATTCGTAAGAATTTTGAGATTCACTAGCTGTGTTGCTAGCTAATAGTTCTCGGCCTACGCATAGAATAACAAAACTACGTAGACTGCGTAGAACAACGGGCATTCGTAGCCGTCGTGACGTAATACAAACAGCGTATCTTGTGATTCAGTTCATTTCTTACGCTAATAGTCTTAGTCATGATGGTTTTGTTTACATGTGTAACCTGCATGTGAGACGGACCTTAAGACAACAGAACTGTGCTGTGGAAGAACTATGCAAGTAGATTAACAGGATATTAGATAAAATACCCAGGTTTTGTTCATATAATTGTTTATATTAGAACAAGTTGAAGTAGTCCCTCAGTCACTTTCCACATATAGACCATTTTGCGAGATGTAAACAACACTGGTCCAGAAGCACTTCCTGTTTCATTTTTTAACACTACATGTTGATAAAATACTACCAACAGAACATATACAACTGAATCAAAAAGTTAAACAAATATCTTTAAGATGTTTTCTTTACATTTGAAATAAAGAAAACAGTTACAAACTGAAACAGGAAGTGTTTCTGGACAAGTGTTGTTTACATGTTGCAAAATGGTCTATACGAACTCTGATGTGCCAGAACATTTTCAAAGCCCAGGGTTGCGAAGATTTCAAACCCCACAGAATGAATCAAAAATCTGTTTAGTTTGACTCCTTGAGGTTGTCGGTCAACATTTCCTGATGGTTAAGCATATCATTATAATGACCATTTGTCAAAAAAGGTTTTAAAAAAATGTATGAGTTTCAGGTACTATGTGGTATCCTGTTTGTGCAAAGTCAAACTCACTTACACCAGCCAAAGTTATTGTCTATTATTTGCATACTGTATTGTAATCACACATGGCACACAACAAATAGGTTGACAGATCCGTCTTCACTGTCAGCTGGAAGGGAATGATAAAGAACCAGCATGTCATATCAGAATCCTCTCAGATGATTATAAAGGAGAGCAAGAATAGAGCAATTGCTTTATTTAGCCAATTATCTAAAATGAAATCAAATAAGGTAAACCATTAATCCCCTAACCTTCCTTTTTCAGATGTCCTTCCATTCCTCTTAAGGACAGAGTGAGGGTGTCCCACAACTGGATCCATGGAGTCTGTCGTAAAGAAGTTCTTTTAAAATGGAAAATTAAGTGAGTTATTTTATATTTTAACTTGCACTGCATCAAAATTGGATGCATAAATAACTTGAATTGTATGTATAAAATAACTAGGCATACAGATGCAGAAATACAATCGCCCAAACTAGTAGTGAAATAAAATGGTTATAATGTGACGCACCCCTTACTTCGAAAGGGAGAAGGGGAAAAAAAGAATTTAAAAGCAAGTAGGAAGATGTCATACTTTCACTGTCCAACCCCAAAATACATATTTTTCAGACGTTTATCCTCTGACTTAGGGTGTGTACTGACCTTGCCAATATGGACAAGACATTATTGTGTTTTTTTTATTAGCCTCCTCGTCACCTTAAGCCCCAAGATACAGATTGAACTACAGAAAAAACATGTGTAGGAGTAATTTCCATTCCTTGATTGTTCGCCCACAGCTTGTTGCCGTGGATACAGCTGGACTGTGATGTGCTGTATCTCTCTCAGGCAGCAAACATCAGTGCGTACCATCTGAGAGCTGGGAGGGGGAAGTTACAGAACAATCAAGTGGCCCTGTTCACGGGACACCAAGAGGACGTGTGCAGATTCACTCTGACAGACACACACCTTATCAGTGCAGGAGGGTAAATCCATGATCACTACTTATAGATCTTATTGTCATTCAAGAATATTTAAGAATATATAAGATATTTTATTTTAAGTCAGCAACTATATTAACATATTTGATGAGGTATCACTTCCTCGTCTAATCTTATCTGGTTGTAGCTGACTTGTTTATTATAATAAAATTTAAAAAACAATAATTTTTTTCTTTTTTTTTTCAATGAGAAACTGATGTGATTTCCTTTGCTACACATGCAATGAAGGTTTAGTTTGATGTCTAGACCTTTAAAAAAAAGTCTTGCAGCCACCAGTATTCTTCTGTTGAAATGTGAAACAGGAATGTGCTGTTTTCCCTCATTTTTATTATTTTGCCAATGCCAAGAGTCCTAAATTTAAACAGTAAAATATTAACTGCAGTTGTTCAGCCATTCAGTGAGTCCACACCTTGTGGTTTGATTGTTTGGGATAGTTTGCTCTTTAAATCACATAATCCTGAACAGAAAAGTTTTTTGTTGTTCTATTTATTTATTTGCTACAACACTCTTGAATTTAATATTGTTACTGTCTTTACTGTCTTTTTTTCCTCAGAGATGGTAAAATAATTCTTCATGACAAAGGAAGTGATTACTCTGTGGAGTATTATGGTCACAATCAGGAGGTGAACTGCATTGACTGTAAAGGTGGTGTGATAGTCAGTGGCTCCAGAGACAAGACCGCAAAGGTTAGTGACTGTGTGTTGCTCTGCTTTCATTTTGGACATGACTAGGTGTCTTCCATTGTATTGTATCCACTTACTCTGGCATTCAATTGATTTTGAGTTGTGCAAGTTATTGTCCAAATGACTTGTAGTTTTTGTACTGTTTGGAATTTGATTTCAGATTTGGGCTCTGACTCCTGATCGATTTGGACAGTGCTTACATACAATTCCCATGTATGACAGAGTGTGGTCGGTGGCCATCAGTCCATCTGTATGGTAAGCCTGGTCTCATGATTTATTTGAGATTTGTCTAGTCTTTGTGGTTATAGTCTAACCATGAAGATAACATGTACTCTACCAAAGACTTTTGTTCCAGTGTTTGATGAATTTGATGCTGTCAGTCCTTGATTTTTGATATAATTTAAAAGATATTGGCTAAAATTATGTTATTCCAAGACTGACTTTTGTCTATGGAACTCAAAAGAAGATATTTTGAAGAATTTTCTCATTTATGTTCCACAGAAGAAAGTCATGCATGTTTGGAACGTCATGAGAGTAAATGATGACTGAATTTTCATTTTTGGTTGAACTATTCTTTTAAACTAAAAGTTTATTTTTGAAAACTCTCTTTATATATATGGCCGCAAATATAGAGTAGGACCCAAAAGCCTTCAAAATCTGATCTAATTTAAACCTGGAAATGAATTTTGAATCAATTCGAACAAGAAACATTATGATGAAAATTGAAACGGGAAATATTTATGCTTTTGGACTATTTCTATGTCACTAAATAAGCAAGCATATGCATATTTGTGGCATTGACCATGCCAACTTCTTAGATTTTCTTGCTTCAATTGAAGCACAAGATACTCAAAATGCAAAACGTTTAAATGCAAAAATATTTGAATTGAACTTGTCACTTAAATTGTTAGTCTAGACTAGAGGCCTCAGTCTTTTGGACACTGTAATTCCGTCTTCTGCATCCATGATGCTCTTCCAGTTTCAGACCGTCTCACTCATTAGACATTATGTGTTTGATTCCGCTACATACTTCATACTCACTGGTTTCCTCTGTTCTTCTCACCATATGAATCACCAACAGACCTGAACATCAACCTTTGCTTTCATCAAAGAGAATTTGAGATCTTTCAAATAATGAATGTATCAGTGGGTTTAAAAGAGTGGGGTGGGGGTGGTGGCATCGTTACGGCTCGTGAGGTGAAGTGGTCATAGAAAGGGCAACCCAATGCAGGTGGCAAGACCCTTTTTTAATACATACTCTTCAATTTATTGCCATGCCATTGCTTTGAAGTCAATTAGCTCACACCTCTGAAATGCAGATGCAGAAGAATGTGATCCCGGCCCCTAAAGCCTTAGAAAGCAGAATTTTGCCTCCTCATAGTGTGGAAAAAGACCCTTTTCATGGTCTGAAAATGCTCCAATGTAACCTACGCTCTTTTCCTCGCTTCTTAACTCTCACTAGGACTGGGGTGATGCATCATTGAATGTTTCTTTGTGTTTCTTGACTTTTTAAACACTGAAATGTGTTGAACCTTCCATTTGAGAAATTGTTACAGACTTTTGAATTTTTGAGAGCTGTTTCAGTCTACAACTGGTTAACCGTTTCTCCCCCGATACATCTGGGAAGTTTCCCAATGTGATGAGCTGTTTAAACAAGTGTGGGATGGAGTGAGACAGGCGAAGAGGGAAAGAGAAAAAAAAAACTGTGCAGGATATTATGGCAAAGCGGAGTTGCCTTTGCTCCTGCTGCCTTTGATTGCTCGGCCATGTATACTCCCACACGCTTAATGACACGCAGGCACATGAAGCTGTAACACTAGCGCAGAGCCTCCACCTGCCCCTGATCCGTCAAACGCACCTTCACAGCACTGTTGAAGGAATGGAAACATTGTGCGCTGGAAGACACTAGAGGACACTGACCGCTCTCATCTTTTGTCATGACAAGGCCAGCGTGTTACGGAAGAAAGCCACTGCTACTTGAGCAGATGCAATGGTTCAACGCAGTTTTAGTCACTCAGCCGAGTTATTAATCCCCACTGCCCCGTCTACACAGCCAAGAATTTAGATTTCAAAATAAGAGACGATTATACACATCATTAATTCTCCAATTTGATGGCTGAAATAGCAGGCCTCCAAAAAAAGACTGCTGGACCCAGATAATGGACCACACTTCTTTACATGTATTGACGGTGGGAGTCAAGTCAAAGTTGATGAAGTAAAGTTGACTTGAAATAAAGGCGTCAACTAAGCTTGGGGGTTTTTACACTTTTTTTATGCTTTTTCACAGAATCTGTTCCTAAAATATATAGACTGCTATATTTTATGTATAAAAAAAGACATGTATAATGTTACAAAGCTTCTTTTTTACTTTCTATTCATAAAAGAATCCTTTAATTGATCAAATTTTCCACAAAAATAATCTCTTAATCAAAAATGACGTTAAAGACATTTGTAATTTTACAAAAAAAAAATTCTATTTCAAGTAAATTTGGTTCCATTGAACTTTCTATTCATGAAAGAATATTGAACAAAAGTATATCAGTTTCCACCAAGATATTAAGCTGCACAACTATTTTTAAGAAGAAAATTAAAGTACAAACTCATAGGAAAAAATTATTTTGACTTCCATTATTTAATTTTATATAACATACCAAGGCTGGTATTTTTGAGACTGCTTAGTTTTTGTTAAAAAGTGTATTTTCCATCAAATAAAAGTGTGAGCTCCACCAATTAAAAAGAGCAACAGATGTCCTCTAATTGAGAGTATGTTCTGCTTTCACTCCTACAACAGTCAGGAGCTGAAACTGTAGATGGACAGGGTTTCAAAATAGGGATTGCACAGTGTGTTTTAATTTGGAAACCTGAAGAACTAGATGGGAAGCCCTTGTGTTGCAAATGTAATTGTTCCAGCTTCACGCTTGAGGTATCTAAAGGACAAGGAGCAAGAGAGGAGACGCTGCAGTGAGCAACGGGTCTGAGGGAAGGGGTGAGGGACAAAGAAGGGAGAAAGAACAGAGAGAAAGATGTCGAAAGAGTGTGCATATGGTCGCCTCTGACACTCAGGTGTTAGGGGCTGTATTGTTCCAACCCAATGCAGAATCACACTTGTGTATATAACAAAAGAACAGCATAAGAAAATATAGCCCTTCTCTTTTTTCCCGCCACCATTTGCTCAGGCTCTGATTTTGATTTCATTCATTTTAACCTCCCTCCTCACTTGTTCCATAACCCTCCCTCCCTCCCTTTTTGCCGTCGCATTTTCCAAGGAACGTTATCTCAAGGTCTGTCAGTGGGATATTCCGGCTGGAGCGAAATGCCAAGGCTGACTGTCGTCTATCTTTTTGTAGTCACTGATCCTAACCGTAGCCCTAGTCCTATTTCTGAGATTGCTTTTTACAATTTTAGGCTTTTGAGTTTTTCCACTGCATTTTATTTCTTTTATATTGGACCATCTTCTCAGGTTGTTCAGTAGTTATATCAGAGCATAATGTAGGCGATGGGCAGGACAGGTCCTGTGCAGACTTGAAGAACTCCATGGTGACTTCATGACTTTCACAGCTGATGTTGCAATGTGAACGCTAGCTCTGAAATTCCCTAAATGGTGTCATATGGCTAGCGGTCCCAGCCTTAACTATGAGACCAATCCAAAAAAAAACTGCCCCCTCTCCCATTGCGAAGGTAATGGGCACTCTGGCTCCCTGCATTGTTCTCATTTCACTCCAGTGGGTTGCTCTTCTGTTCTGAATTCCATTTACAATCTCATATCAAAGAGACAGCAGCAGCCATATTGAAGAAAAAAAAAAAACGCCATTCACAGCAGCCCAAATGATTCCTGATTCTTGATCTGTAACCCGTGAGCTTGACTGGTTCATCCCCCCTCAGTAACCCCCACCCCCCAAATCTCAGTCTAGTCTTTGTCTGCCATGTCAGACTTCAGATTCTCACCCAAATGTTGATTCATCTGCTCCTGTGCAAGGACAAGCCCTGATTGCTACTAATGGCCTCTGATTAGCATACATTTTATCTTGAAGACACTGTTTTAGGACCTGGAATGACTCGTTCAGTTGGTAATGTGGCTCTCAAAGGAGAAAAGTACTCGTTTCAAGTCTTTCAGTTGCTTTTTGCAGCTAAAATTGGTAACGGGTTTACATTGCGATTTATCAAGACCTGTATACTCTCTTCCATAACCACAGCATATAGACTTGCTAGCAAACCATGCGATTCAGGAATAAGCTAGAGCTACTAATTATCTGTATTATGGATAATTAGAAAAATTAATGTTTAAAAAAAGTGTTTACGTTTCTTATTCCATTTAGAGATGCTCCCATTTTCAAGTGTATATTTACATATACAATGTGTAAGAAATGGATGAAGGCAGTGCAATGTCAAACAAATGACTTTTCCCCTCAATTTAATTGTTTAATTTTTAAACAATCAACTTATTGTCTTTCAAGAAAATAATTTAAAAGTTTGGCGTCTGTACGATTGAAAGACATTATCCCTTTTATTTAGCAAGGATGCAGTAAATTAATGCTATTAATGCTACTAATTATTTATCTTTCAAATAAATACTGTTCTCGTCGACTTTCTATTCATCAAGTAATCCTGAAAAGTTGCATCATGCTTTCTTTCCACAAAAATATTAAGCAGCACAGCTGTTATATACTTGGTAATAATAACATATGTTTCTTAAGGCACCAAATCAGCTTAGCATTATTTCTGAATACTGATACTGAAAATTCAGTTTTGCCGCCACAGGAACAAATTACTTTTTAAAATATATTACAATTGAAATTGTCCTCCTATTTCTAACCATTTCTAATATTGTGATTGTAAACTAATAATATTATACATTTCGGCCCCAAACTTTTGAATGGAAGTGTATATTTTTAATATTATTGTTTATCATTTTAAATGTCTACTTGCTATAGTATTCTTATACAGTTTTAATGGATTATACTGTAACTAAACCATTTCACTTAAAAATTGCTGGCACTTGATATTGGACATCACCTAATTTCCTTTGGACATGTCATCTTTCTGTCTGATCTGTCTTTCTGTCTTTCATCCATCTGTCTGTCTGACCCATCCCATTGAAAATTTTCTGTTGTTCCCTTTTTACCAGTAGATGTAGAATTAGTAGGGAGCGCCTTGTGTGATAAATAGTTTCCTGTAGTGTCAGACATGACAGATTTTAACTGGCAAGATGAGACTTGTTAAGTCTGGAAGAATCCATGCAGACCTGGGTAACTCTAGCCAGAGTTTGTGTAGGGTACATCGGCCACTCATCCTCTTGCATATCACACACACACACACACACACACACACCACAGAGCCTGTCAGCTAGTTCGTTAAGCTTGTTTGATATAAAGTGAGGTTTGGGTTTGTCTGTTTTCAGTTTGATGTCAGCACTTCACTTGCAGAGAAAGGTAGAAGAACCACATGTCTTATTGCCTGAAATGTGTAATTTAGTTTTGTTAATACCATGCACATCTCAGATCTTGAGAGAATTACATTCGTTTAGCTTTTTAGACATTGTTTAATTACAGTTTAGACAAAGAGGCCTCACTTGGAAGATCAAATGTGCTTGTCCTCATTGGCCGATGCAAATTCTGCATATACATTTGTGTCTGTTTATCGCCCAGAGAGTTTTTAAACATGGCTAATCAGTGTCTTATGCAGAGAACGTAAACACAGAGAGCAGATTTTGTGCTTCTTATATGTTGTGATGGGATAGGCCATGGCACTACGGACAGAAGCGTTCCTTCTAACTGCCTCAAAGAGCGCAGTACACACTACCTCAGTAGTCGCAATGAGCCCACAGCGACCAGGCAGGGGGGATGAAAAGGAACAGGGCGCAAGCGTCCAAAAGAGAAGCAACCCCAAGGAGAAGTGAGAAAGGCTTCTTTTTGGGGAGGCCTGTTTTGTTTAGAGTTGGTCAAGCACAACTACAAAGATGTTGCAGGGGTACTGCCTTTGAAATTTTCCAAAGAAAATGATTGTTGGATAAACCGCCCCCAAAACGCCACTCTCTGGCAAACGGAGGGAGCGTGACCTATGACCCTTTGCATGAAAGTACAGCGAGATGTACCCCTCTATACCACCCTAAGCTCACCCGCCCTAATTTCACCCCCTTTGCTCCACCTCATTCAAGCAAAAAGAGAAAGAGAGAGAAGGGAAAAAAAAGAGTGAAATTCATGTCATTCATTTTGCTTCTCATCTCTCTCTCTCTCTCTCTCTCTCTCTCTCTCTTATAAGGCTGGGAGGGCGAGCCGTGTCTTAGGAGTCAAGAATTCAATTAGTTAAAAAAGGGGAAAAAACAAGAAAGAAAGCAAGAAAAGAAAGAGTCTGCAACAATAAAGCGATAACGGACAGAATGTGCGTTCCCACACGTTAAATACAGGGCGCTTACTACTGAAAGCACAGCATGGGAGCTATAGCCTCTGACTGCAGGTGGTGTCCTGAATAATTGCAGTCAATATGCCCCTTCTATGCAGGCTTTGCACAAGCAGATCATTACACACATGCCACATACAGGTGTTCCCCAGGCGCATTTGAGATGGAAACTTTTGTTATTCCCTAAAAAAGCATTTTTGCTCAGAAGTTTGCTGGGGAGTTTAACTCTGTGGCTGTGGTGTAATGCATGACCGTCTGTGCGTCTCTTAACCAGATAGAGTTAGACTGTTGACATAAAATGAAAATAAGTTCATTGTAACAATGTGTCTGAAAATTTTAATTCTCCGTCAGAAAGCGTAATTTTGCTATGCAACCCACTGTGACCAAAAATGTGACAATAATTGAAAATCTAGGCGGAAAGAAAGTCAAGTAAACAAAGCGTCCATATGCAATTTCGGCAGATATCTCGTTAAAGCATGCGTTAGTGATTCTCGTATGGAGAATCAAACGTGAGCCATGATGTACGATTCGCAAACAATTTACTCGGGTACTTTTTTTAATGAGTCAGTCACAAAAATTCACTATCTCGAACTCAAGTTTGCAATTTGAATCAGACTCAGTCACTCAGTCAGTGAATCGTTCAGAGTTATTACAGGGTTCACAACTGATTCCTAGCAAGTCATTCTAATGAACCGTGAATCTCTAAAAATATACATTGTTACAATAATATATTGGTCATTATTTAGCATTGTGACGTTAAAATGTAATGAAGCGATAAAGGGAATCTTTGTTTTACAGTAAAGACCTGTAGAATATAAAAAAACTATAATGGTAACTATATTAGTGTCCACACCAACGGATAGTAGCATTCTGTTGATTATAAGTGTACACTGAAGTTTTGTTGTCTGACACTTTAAATACTCAAGTTCTTTAAAAGCCAGGTGGATTCTGATAAAATGTTTTTATCATTCATTAGGTGGAAAAATGTGTGATTCAAAGAGGATTGTTTCTATCTGTTGTTATACCTATGCAGAGTTCCTTATAGTCATAAAAGTAGAATGGTTATTAACTCCAAAGTTATCATTATAGTTAGTTATCATCCTTTTTGTCAACATGCCCTAAAATGATAAGTTATATGACATTTTGCAGCCATAATTAACCTTTTTTGACAGTTGTGTCATGTTTATTTGAACTATTTTGTCAGTTAACTGTAACTAAATTTGACTCCCAAATGTTTATTTTAAAAATGCTTTTAAGACTATCATGTCATTTTGTTAATCTGAGGCACTGATAAAATTACTTGTCATTTATTGGCATGTAAGTGTTAATCAGATGAGATCTGGGTAGACTGGCTGCTGGCTTTTTTTTGTGTGTATTTTTATGTATTTTTTTGGTCTAAATTGATGTGGTAAAAGCAAAAGGTGGTGCATGGAATGTTCCTCTGACCTCAGATGCAGGGGACATGAACAGAAAGCCAAAAGGTCTGTGAACTCGGGTGTGAGCTGAACAGGGGGGGCGGGAGGGGGGCTTGGGGGAGCTGGGCTGGATAACGGGGCAGGAGGTTCAACACAGAGAGGGAAAGAGAAAGACCCTGTCTATTGTGTTCCTCCAGCCAATATAAATACATCATAACCCTTTTCAATTCAAACATATTTAGGGACTAAGATGAAAGCAATCTAACATCCCCTTGAACAAAGCCAGGGGTCAACTATAACAAATGAACAACATCCACTGCAAGGCCGATGCACGGGGGGTTAAACTCCCTTTGAACCCTGTCTTTACCCATAGGCTTTTAGGACAGAATGAGATGCATTTGGGTTCAATAGGTTTATTTCACTGTTTAAAATATTTTCCTCATTCATTATAGTCATTACACAATTAATGACAATTTAAATGTCATATTTCTAATTTAAGATTGATTCTTTCTATTTATCATTAGATAAAAATGGAGTTAAAATTTTGTAACACCTTTTCTTATTTATATGTTAGCTGAAATATGTAAATTTGTATTCGGGTTAGTCTTTTTTTATGTCTTTTGCTGTTGTGGTCATGTTGTTGTGTGCTCTTTTTGGGGAGATAATTGGGGAATAACTAGTTCCCTGAATCAAAAACATAAAAGGTGATAAAAGGCAGTGTTTTACTAAATATATATTTTAATTAAAAAAAAGGAACAATTGTTTTCTGAAAAAGTTAAACTAAAAAATTAACATATTTATTAAAACAACCCAAAATGGTAAATTAACTGGTTTTATTCAAGTCAGTATTATTTAAAATCACTGAATCAATCTGAATACATTCATTTATACCAACAAATCATATTTTTATGATTTAAATCTGTTATAAATAGCTATTTTTTTCTCTCTTTTTTTGGTACAAGCTGGTTGTTTAAGCTGGTCCAACACAGTCTCATGAAGATGCGTATCTATACCACGAGTGTCATTTCTCGTGGCATTTATACGCCAAAAGTGTTTTTTTCGTGTATATGGTACGCACTAAAAAACCCTGGGTTAGGTTTAGGGGGGAGGGGGGTGGGGAGTTCGTGCGTATTATACGCAAAAAAGTGCGTATCATATGTACGCGAAAATCGCGTGCCAAATACACGCAAAAACTGTTTTTGGCGTATAAATGCCACGAGAAATTACATTCGTGCCATAGACACGAACTTTCATGAGATCGGGCTGGCTGGTCAGAGCTGGTAGACCACCATGGACCAGCTACCATGTTTGAAAAAAAACAGCTTGATTATTTGACCTGGTTTGGTTTTCTTCATCTTGCTCAGTTGTAAAGCTGTGTACACAATATAATGTGACATATAAGCTATAGAGCATTTTATAGCACTACACTTCATCACGCATGTAAGCAGCATCTCTAGTTTTGATTCATTTATTCTTAAAGCTGTCTTTTGTTTTTACTGTTGTTATTGTCATGTGTATTTCTGTGAATGTTAAAAAGTGTTTATACAACTTTTACTTTCTTTATACACTACTGTCGGGGTCAGTAAGATTTGATATTTTATGTTATCTTTTAACAGTAATATTGTAAAGTATTATCTCAATTTAAAATAACTATTTTGTCTTTGATCATATAATGTAATTCATTCCTTTGATGACAATGCTGAATTTTGAGCAGCCGTTCCAGTCTTCAGTGTCACATGACATGATCCTTCAGAAATCAGTCTAATGTGTTGTTTTGGAGTGCAGGAAAGTATAATTTCTCTCTTTTTTAAAAGCCTTACTGACCCCAAACTTTGAATGAAAGTGTATATTTTAGTTTGCGTTCTACATACAAGTATTACCAACAACAAAAATATGTAACAGTTTTATTTTTATTTAAAAAAAAACAGCCCATCATATCTCTGTGGTACACTCAGCACATTTTCAGTGATGTGTGCAGTTTGGTATGAAAAGCGCTTGCGGTGGTCTTGACCCAATACGTGTGGTTGCTTGTGTTGGTTTGGCCCTAACAATGTTGTTACTGTGGAGTTCTTCTCCCAGCAGGGGTTGAATTAAAGTTTGTGTGACCCCGGCACTAATTTCATGCTGCACAGTTCCTCGAATAATGATGTCAGCTGATTAGGTTACCAAAATGGTTGTGTTGGCAGTGAACCCCTGACATGTTCTAATGATCCTGAGGCGTGCTGGGTTTTTTGGGGCAGAGGAGTTGGGGTTCGGGGTGGGCAGCGTGGGCCGGGGGCTTCGGAGGGAGATTGTCTGTGCTCTTCGGTTTAGAGAGGGGGGCATAAGGTCGAGGGAAGGTGGAGGCACATTAGGCGAGAGAGAGGCTTTGACCTTTTACAGCTATAATATCACTAGGAGTCCCTTTCAGATCAATCAGAACTTGTCCGGGAGACAAAAATGTATTTAATTGTGGTGTTCTATTTTTCTCCTTTTCTCTCCCTCCCTTGTGTTTTTTCACAATCGGACTCACTGAGGGATAAGTAATTGAAGTAATAGAGAGTAATAAGGGCTGGGAAGAGAGAGCTTTGGCCTTGCCCCTATTGTATCTTGTGTCACACGGGTTCAAAGGTCAGGCAGACTGCATATTCTATTAGGGCGCACAGCCTTCATTGGGGCAAATGAGTTTACCCAACAGTAATTAAAATGCCAGCACTGGCCAGGCGAGCTGAATATGGTTGATGGGCCACCGCTAACTGGGTTGACAGCTGCCATGGCTGTCTTTGCCAATATGCTTGGGTCCTCAATGAACAAACCAACTGAAGCCATCACAGACGAGTACGCATGTTCCCTCAAGTTTACTCGCGCCCTGTCTATCTTTCTGTAAGTCTTTTTTTCTCCATTTTCACACCAAAAATGGCTTCATTTGCTTATGTGTCTCAGAGTCTCGACACCTCTTCAAAGACTTATTGAGTTGTTGTTTGGGTTGTCTACTTATATGTTTTTATTTACCTCATCAAATGTTAAAATTCACGCACACCTTTTCATTCGAGTCTAATCGACTGTCCATGTGCATCTTCTGCGTAAGCAAAATGAAGGGTCACTGTCCCTCTCTGTTTTTGTGCCGGGGGTTTAGAGTTGGACACCAGGCGCTACAGAGCTTATTCACACGGGCTGGTTGTTAATTTGAGGCCACACTGGTATTCCATTGTGAAGCCCATTTCTTTGGTTGATGTTAGTGGGAGGGCAAAGAACCCCCTGCTCTTTCTCTGGGTTTTCTCTAGAGGTATGAAAGTATGTGAGAGAGGAAGATGCTTTGTGATTTGTGTAGTTTTACGTGCCTCTCGCGTGGTGCGTCAGTAAGCATTCGCTGCGTGGCACGTTGTCGCCACACACGTTTTACATAGTTGGCACAGAGACCGAGAAAGTATTCCGTCAATGAAAGAGACCATCCCAGCAGGGCATTGTAGGAATACCTGAGTGCTAAAACAGGCACATTCCTGTGTGTTCACTAGTGTGAGGGCCCTATTGTTCAGCTCACCTCCGAACACAATGCAGGGAGCAGGAGAGCCTTGAGCCTCGCCCGCCAATCCCAGCTGTCCAGGAGGGCTCTAATCCCTGACTATCACGCAGGTCAAAACTACTGCGGTCACACACCCGCCCACCCGTACCTGCTCAACTAATTTCAACCTGTCACCCAGCTAAGAAGGGGGCATCCGAGTGTTTTTGTTTCTTTTTCCTTTTTCACCACGTTCCTCCTTTTTTCCCCCTAGATATCTCTTGAACGAAAACACATCTGTGAACAAATCCGCTGTCTCAACATACCCTTCAGCCACTCTTTACACCTCGCTACGCTCCATTCACTTTTCAAAATTTGTTTTTAATGCTCTGTGTGTATTCTCCCCAGGAGCCAAAATATGACCTCCACTGTTACGTCACCTGCTCAGTATTTAAATGCTAAAAACATTAAACGCTGGAACAAAGATTAAGCAAATTTTCTGAAAAGCACTGAAAACTCCTAATCACAGATTTGTACGGATTTCGTAAAGGTTTATTTATATTAAATAATTACAATCAAACTACTACTGCTGCTGCTGCTACTACTTTACTGCTTATGTTAATTGTAATATTTGCCTATAAAATGCTGACATTAGCTAAGTTGCTTCAAATGAATTTTGCAATCATTACTAAAGATCTTTATATCTTTGCAGCACCTTTGTGACAGGAACAGCCTGCTGTGAGAATTTTGCTCCTCTTCGAATCTGGGACACAGAAAGGTACTACATATTTTAAATATATAATTATAGTGATATTTATTTGTCTTGTTGAACCCGTCACTGGCCTACTTTCCCAAGCAATCCATTTTACAACTAGGAGTCTGTAACAGCGGCAGTTCACACAAAACATCTGCCTTTTTATTTAAAGACACTGTGCACAGTTTAAAAATATGAATATTGTTTATTAACATTTATTGAAATTACATATCACATTGATAGCCCTAAAATTGTGTAGTATTTTTTTTTTTACTTCCTATCGAAAATTAGTACCATTCGATTTTAACCCTAAAACCTTATTCTGGACAAATGTGGGCAAAATAGTTTTGATTTATTTTTAAAAAATACTTCCCTTGATCTGAGCTGTACAAGGCTTGGCTACTTTTCCTAAGTTTGCCTCCTGAACACACACAACTTTTTTTTTTTGACTCAATTTTACAATGTTAAGTGGGTGAAAAAAAACTCCTTAATTTTGTATTTGGGTCAAAAATGGGCACCCATAGAAATGAATGGGAAAAAACTCCGCAAAGTCACTTCATCTTTAGGTTTTAGCTCTAAGAACTTATTGATATGATATTTTAAAAAATGATATGTAAAAAATAAAACATAAAAATAAGCATATTTTACATAGAAATATGCTACTTTTTGAAGTAAATAAAAAAAAAAACACCATAAATGTATGTACTCCGATATGTTACTATTTGAAACACAAAGTGAAAGTAGAACCTTATCATAGTGATAGAAGCTGCCCCATTATCCCTTCAGCTCAGTCTTTTCTCTTTGGGAAGTTCAAAGCTGACTTAAAAATTCCTGTCATGAAAGGCCAGGCTTAAACCTGATACAACCTGACTGGTTTCCATAATTCCCCAGCTTTACCTGCTGAATTCAGCCTTCTTGCATGTTGTCAGTCTAAGGAAAGTAAAAGAGGAGGAGGTGGGGGTGGTGTGGGGGGAGGCCGTGAGTTCCGGCACCAAATGACAAGGAAATTTGAGACGGGAAAAATTGCGGAGAAGGAGTAGAGGCAATTCCAGACAGATTTCCATGGGAATCACATGTTCCATAGAACACCGGAACACAAAAGTTGAGCGAAGATTAATGTGACCCACCGATGCGCCATGCCGTTTGATCTGTGAGGCGCGGGTAGCCAGTGTCGGCTTGATGGACACGTGGGCTGGCCGGCTATCAGAATGCAGATGCACGCACAGGTAAACAGGCCATTGAATCAAGTTAGACTCACTACAAACCTGTTAAACTAAGAACCAGTTAAGGTTACAAAGAGGTGTGACAGTCAGTGAACAGCCAAAAGTCTACTTGCATTAGAATCCTTGTTGCTTTTATGTTACACGCAGCTTTTTCTTTCTTTTGGGCCGGTAATATTTTTTAAATTTTTAAAGAATTCTCTTATACTCACCAATAATGCATTTATTGGATAAAAAATGTTAGTATTGTGAAATATTATTTCAATATAAAATAACTGTTTTCTATTTGAATATATTTAAAAGGCAATTTATTCCTGTGATGGCAAAGCTGAATATTCAGTCTCACAATCCTTCAGAAATCATTCTAATATGCTGATTTGGTGATCATGTAACATATCTTAGTGTTATAAATGTTGTGCTGCTTAATATTTTTGTGGAAACTGAGATACTTTTTTGTTCAGGATTCTTCTATGAATAGATAGTTCAAAAGAACAATATGTCTTTAATATAATTATTGATCAAATGAATGCATCATTTTTGAAAGAAAAACATCTTAAATATATATTTTAAAACATTTATGTATATTTTCACATGCAAACATATATAGATTTTCCATACATGCATATTTATTAGTCATCAGCCACCCCCCTTGATAGTAATTAATATTAGCTTTAGCTAATATTTTATCACCTTTTGTTGTGCTTGCTCGGGTAAGGAGGTTTCAGATGATTTTTGGAACACTCGTTATTAGCGTAGTTTAATGTGCAAAACAGGTGCGTTTTAACACCGAGAGCATTACCTGAGTGTTAAGTGTCTCAGGAGCGTTCAGTGACCTGTCCTGGAGTAAGTCGTGTTGTCTTTCCTCCTGTCTTTGTTTGACTGCACTAGGGTCAGTTGTATCCTGCCATAATGTGTTCCCGTCTAGTAATCAGGTGCACCTTGTGTGAGGAGCACAAAGCCGCCAGTCACAGGGGGCTGAGAAACCGACTGATGAGTGGAGGGGCTGGGGGGTGACAGGGAATGGGGGCTGTGTGGATGTGTGTGTGTTCCTATGTCTCCCTTTTTAACTTTTCCCAGACAGGCCACCAGCATAACCCTTATATGACCAGCACAAACATGAGACGTATTAGAGAGGACACATTTATCTTCGATCGTAGATGACATTAGCACAAACATCCAGCCTTTTTGCCAGAACTGAGATGCTCTGTAATGTTGTTGTTTTGTTTTTTTTTGTTTTGTTTTTTTTGTCTGCCTGATTAAAGATTGGCCTAGTTTTGTGTTTAGTACAAAACTACTTGTCCTTTAATTTGTTAAATTTCCCATACTACTTTAGGGTACAGCCAGATATATTCATTCAAAAATACAGTAAAACAAATATTATGAAATATTATTTCAATTTCAAATATCAGTTATTTTAATTTAAATATCGTTTTTAAAAATGTAAGTTATTCTTGTGATGACACAGCTGAATTTTCTTTGTAACATAATAAATGTTTATTTTTAGTTTTGACCAATTAAGTGCATCTTTGCTGAATTGTTAAAAATGAATAAGCATGAATTTCTTCTTTTTCTTTTTTTTAAGTCTTACTGACCCCACGTTTAAATGATAGTGGAATTCTTACATATCTGTCAGTCTCTGTGTATAAATATTTTATAGCTTTTTTTATTTTTATTTTTTATAAAAGATAGACCTAGCAACTTGAGCTGAGATGAAGCGTTGCACACTGTGCCTCCACTCTGACATGGCTGTAAATTTAGATACATTGGCTATGACAAAACCAAAAGCATTTGACATATCTTCTGAAATGGGCTACTGTTGATGTAAACACCAACGGAACAATTTGGATGCCTTTATTTTTCCATATCAGATTATCTTTCTGCATGAAATGCTCAGCAAATTAACCACCCACAGTTCTAAAATAAATTGAAATTATATTTACTTTACTTCATTTCCATCCTAATGAAATTCACTAGATAGTGGAAGATCTTCAACAACACCAGATCACCTAAGAAAGAGATTTTTTTCTTCAGCCGGCTACTTGAAGTGCAACCGGCGAGAGCCACTGACTTTTTAACATGTTCTTGAAAGATCTGAGTATATTTTCAGCAAGGCCTGTTGACTGGGTGGAGGAATAATAGAGAGGACATGTACAGGCCAAGATCAGTCAGACCCTCATGTCTCTGAGTACCAGCTGACCTGCTGCTTGAACTAATCACGGTACTATAAGGGAAGGAAAGAAAAGAGTTTTGAGTATGAGGGACATGGAGATTTTGCTACTGTTAGCCAACACATTAGCAGCATGTTGTTTTCGATCATGTCTTTTAAGTCAAGCGCTTGAAAAAGATACTTGATAATGATTAAGCTGAAGACAGATGATACCCAGACACCAAACAAGTTTTTTTTTTATTGCTTTGGCAACATAGACATGAATATTGCTTTAATGTTATTAATATTTAATTGAATAAGCAATAATTAATCTAAGGATAAATGTTTATGAATAGTATGCTGAGGGTAAAATAAATCCAAGCACCAAATGTCAGTAAATAAGCCCATTATCTTATCCTGTTTTTAATTAAAAAAAAGATTACAGTTTCATGAAAACAAAGCAATGACTGTTAAATACTCTCAATTTGACAGATGAGGCAAAAAGTTAATTTTGGACCCTAAGTATGCGTTAAGCTTCAATTAATCTTTCATTTTAATGAAAATCGGAAAACGTTTCCGACTTGGACCTGGACATGGCAATTGCGTTCTTTCTTTAATGTTTTTCTCCTCTTAAAACTGAAAAAGTCTATGATCAGCCTTAGTCAGGGACACACAAGTGGTGCTTTAAAAGGACCCCTAACTTTTCATGGGGCTCTTGCCATCAAAGAATCTCACAATTGCCCCGAAATTCTTAACATTTTTTTCTCTCAAAGAAAAGGGTTAAATGCCTGGATCCTACCAAGAGCTGCTTTATACAAATTGCAATCTCATTGTTTTTAAGAGAACGCGTGTGACATTTAAAAGTCTCCATTGTCCTGGTCCAAGGCATTTTTTGTTCTTCTTTCTTCTTTGCTGGTGGTTATTTCGACTCTGGGCTAAATTGGCTGACATGCAGCCGAAGCAATGCGATTTCTGTTTGTTTTAGGCCCTGAAAACCTCAGCAGGGCTCTTTATGTACCTGTCTCACATCCTTTCAGGGCACTGACTGTTTCCCATAGCTTCCCTGTGCCAGTTTACCCTCTACACTTAACCTTACAAGAACGTTAGCTCAAAATGACCTTTTCTTGTAGATCTAACACCCAAAGAAATGTCCTCAGCATTGCCCTTTTTCAAAATCCATCAATTCATTAAAGTTCCCTTTTATAAAGTGTGTGTGTGTGTGTGTGGCCCAAATGGTCAAACAGAGAGAGAGGACTATAGGGAGGCCAGCCCCACCATTTTTTGATGGCCCTGAGACCATAACCCACAACTAATTACGAACACATGCCATTCTTTATAGTCCAGAATAGGGATTTAAAAACTCTTACAATATCAGAACATAAAAAGAGGACATTTATTTGCAACTGTTTTCAGGGCAGTTAGAAAGTTTGTTAGTTTTTTCACAAATTAATTATATTTGAATTATTTATAAATTATATTTAAAATATATATACATACATATGATTAATATTTTTTAATGTAATTTATAGTTTATTAAATATTATTTCATTGTGCCTTTAACTCCGTTTTCTTATACTTAAATTAATTTAAATATTATGCATATTTTCTAGTAAAATCAGTGCAGAAAAAAACCCTACAAATTCTATCTGGGTGTGTGGCTAAGTATCGTAAGTACTGAGTGTTGTTTTTGCTTGAGCTTAAACATATTCAGGGGTCAAAGAGGATTAGGTTGAGGTCATTTGCTCTTTGAGGAGCGCTTTAAAAGGATGTAGAAAATAAAGCTTTTTCCCTCTAGTTTGTCTGTCTATATTTGGTGGCTACATTGTTCATGTGATCACTTTAGCAGATTGCAAATATCACGGTTGCCCTCGACATGTCTGTTAGTGACCTCTCAGCTTCCACATGTATGAACATTATACATCTCATTCGGCAAGAGCTGTGAAAAAAGCCACGATAGGGCCTCCCTTATTGTTATGTAATTTCTAGTTTTGCTTGCTTAAAGGCGAAGACAAACCACCATTCTTTGGCTGCCTTTGAACGCACGTTTGAGAGGGAGTGCTGGCAGATTCACTGTATATGTATTACTCCACTGGGACAGTCGCTCTCATGTCTTAATTAATCTGTTCATTTCACCTTCTGACCTTAATAAAACATGTGCCGTCACTCTGCTAAATGACTCCTGTACTCTGAGTTTAAATCGAAGATCAATTTTTCCTTAGCAGCTCTCTAACCCTTTTCCACTCAATCAAAATCTCTCGCCGAACAAGCCGTGATCAGACAGCCTTTGGAGAAGGGACAGTCTCGCCGCACGTTCCCAAACAGATCAGACGCTGCAAGAACAAGGTCGCCTGCCATGCAGATGCAGTAATTTAAAAGATTATATGGTTATCCTCCATCCTGTAATCTTCACAGGTTCTCTCTAAAACGGGAGAAAAAACATGGGACGCATAAAAAAAACCTGTGACCTAACAATTTAAGAATCTCGGGTGTTTGCTGTTGTACTTGGAACAGTGCTATTACTGGCTTTAAAATTAGAGCACAGATGCGAGGACTTCTTTTACGATGCTTGTTTTTCTCACTTCGCGCTTCGACATTTGCAAGGTCCCGAGCAGACGCCAGACATTCTCTCTCTCTCTCTCTCTCTCTCCAGTTTACACAATTTCCTAAAGCACTTAGGAAAGAAATATCTGATGCAAATTGCATGTTTTGCAAACAAATGTTTTGCATCATTTAATTGATTGTCCCCATTGTTAAGCACTGCCATCAGTTCAAGTTGTTGCCAGCGTGTTATTTTAGCAGCAAGGGGTAAATTATGGGTATGCAGATGCCCGAGGGGCTACAAGAGAGTTTGTCTTTAGCCCCACCAGGGTCTTGGCCTTTGGTTCTGCAGGACTATCTTTTAAAGAGCCTGTGTCTAAGAAAGACCCCCCTCGTCTCCCCCAGAGCGAAGGTTGGGGATTACCAGTCTGCCCTCGGTGAACAAGCTCACAGGAGACCTCGAACGTGGGGGGTGGTCGCTATGGCCATTGGGCTCCCCTAAATGGTTGCTAGGGACCAGGTATCAAAGGTCCACAAGTCGCACACAGTCACGGTCATGGAGGGAATTAAATAGCAACAAAGAAATTGTGATTCTACAATAATCTGGCCTCTGCGGAGCGGGTGGGGGCAGAGGGCGCCGCAGACCCGTTGGGTCTGTGATCATAGGAGCGTGGTGCTTGGCCCGACACCCCCTTTCCACCCACGATCTCCTTTCTTCCAGTCCTCTCGGTTATCTCGCATATATGGGAACGTACCTTACAACCAAACTAAGCTGCTTTAGCGGCCCATTCAAACTCCGAAAGGTGTTTACTTTTTTCTCCTCATCCTAAGACTTAATTTAGCTTTTCTGTGGTCCGTGGACATAGTGGGATTTAATGGTAATAAGAGATTAAGTGAGCAAATGAAGGCATTTGGTTTGAAATTAGATCTTTATTGACTCCGAGATGTGAAGACTGGGAGACGTTCCAATCTCAACAGCATGTAAACACGACCTGTTTTTATGGCCTGCCAGTCAAGGAATCGCTTTGATAAGACTGATACTCAGACGACGAGATGCAGGTGACCTCACTTGTCCAGTCGCTTTCAACTCGCGCTCTGGAATGATCGGCCTCCAGCAAGTTTGCGTAATTCTCTCGGCTGCTTTTTAAGTAGCTGTCTGTGTTTTTATTAATGTGTTAATCTTCTCCAATGAGGTTTGACAAGGTATAATCTGCAAGCTTCTTCTGTTTTCTCCTCCTCCCAGGTGTCACCTGGTGTCGTGTCTCGGTACAGAGTTCCGCCGCGGAGCAGGTGTGTTGGACATCATCTACGAGTCCCCCTTCCAGCTCCTCACCTGCGGATACGACACCTTCATCCGCTGCTGGGATTTGCGCGTCTGCTCCAGGTACAGGCTGGGAACCTTCAGCACCTTGCCGTTACGATTGGTGTTGTGGTGTTGTGGTGTTGAGTTAGGCTTAGCGCTTACATTGACCTGTGCTGTCAGCAGATTTGGCCTTGTCTACAGAGACTAATAAAGTTAGCCTGTACGTCTCGGAGAGCCTGTGAGGAAGATTAGTGTTCTCTGTTAATCTAATAAGCCCTCCTGTGCATAGAGTACCGTTTAGATAAAAAAGAGGCCAGACTTGAGCCTCCTCTTGGGTCTGTGGACACAATTGTTCCTCTGAGAGATTGAAAAGGACCCCCTTGTCGAGAGAGGCTCTTGCACCGGGACTCTCACCCACCCAAGTCCACACCGGTTGGTGGCCATATTGATGTGGTGCGCCGAGTCTCCGGGGCAACAGGGCGGGTGCTGGGGATCAGCGAGCTGCTTGTGGGGTGGACTGGGGCTCTATGTAGGGCTTTGGGGAGGGGGACCCTCACAATCGCATATGGGCAGTCAAGTAACACAAATCAGAGGTGATTGAAAGAGGGCCCTGGAGAGTTTGGGGAGGGGCAAATGTCCCCTCTTAAGATATCAATAATTCACAGTAAGACCAGTCAAGACTCAATATGTGGTACGTCTTGATTTAAAGCGGCTAGTCATCTGAAAGTCGTCATCGTCTATAAAAAGAGGGCACTTTAATTCAGTTGTAGAGTAAACTGATCATGATGGGTAACTGTGTGAAACTAATTTTAGAATAATTGTGAATAATTGAGAAGGATCTGTGCTGGTCTTTTCATTTGAATTCGATTCCTCAGAACCTTGCAAGACATGTTGAATATATATATATATGAGAGTTATATGTGCGTGTGTACTTTTAATCAAACTAATTTGAACTTTATTTTCATGACACAAAAATGAACGGGTTTCCTATGATGGAAGTAACTAACTTTGGCCTTTGCTCTTTGAGGGATTGAGAATTAGCTTAAACGACTAAGTTAATTTTGACTATTATACTATAATATTTAATATTATGTTAAAGTTTTCTTATTGTCATGCTCATTTTTGTACTTTTATCAATCAGGATGTATAAAACAAACCAGCTAACAACAACAAAACATCACATTCATACAATTCTTTGATAATACACATGATACTTGTCACAGTAATATAATTGCCTGGAGGATTATGTCTTTAGATACTACTGTATGACATATTGGCATATATTGAAGACATTTATATTATAAAATTGTTTTAATTGATAACCAAGTATTCTTTAAAAAAGAAAATTAAGATATAATTGGAATTCTAATTATAAATTCATTTGTTTTTAATTCACAATCATTTTCACTTATTTGTGATAAAAGAATATGATTTTATTTATTTTTTAATATTGAATTTAATATTTTTTCCAGTGCAACAATTGTACCTTTAAGGGTTCAACAACTTGTCCCCTAAAAGGTTCATACTCATAGTAGTGGGAACATATTACTACTCTAAGGTACTAATATGCACCTTTTAGGGGTAGATAACATACAAAGAGGTCCCTTTATGGCTACTGCCAGTGATAAACCCCTAAAATAATAATTTTGCACATTTTGACAGTGTATTACGTTGAGACAGATTGTGATGCAATTTTACGACGTGAGAGGAATGAACCAGCTTGTTTTTGTTCCTCTGTGTAAGTGAATGTGTGTACACATATGCAGCAAAGAAAGATCCAATCCAGACATGTCCCTCACGCTCCTGCTGCCCTGCTGTCTGCAACGTGGCCCAGCCACACTCCCTCACCATGATTTATTCAGCACACCATTAATGGAGAATTGATCTCCATTGGCTCAGCTCATGCACAGACACTTGCCCTGTCCTTCCCTCTTTTTTTCACCGACCTGCTCTAAAACAAGAAAGCCCCTTTCCGTAAACAAGGGATGAGGTTTCACCCTTGTGGCCTGCCAGCGCAAATAAGACGCTCGCCCTTAAGCCACGCAGGGAGAGCTAGCCATGGTGGCTTGGCTGTTTTTTAGGATTGATCTAATACAATGTGCGAATTGCTGGAGTAACTAGGAACTTTGGAACTTCTGGACTATGCATTTGGACACAATGCACAGCATAACTGTGCATTATATATTCATTGCAGTTCGTAATTTGAATGATTATTTTTTGTGTGATATTTGTTTGTTTGTTTTTTGCATTAAAATAATTCAAGCTATAATTATAAGGGGGAATTACTACCCCATTGTTGTTTAAAAGGACCAAAAGAAATGTTTTATCAGAAACCCTCTTTTCATTAAAAACTTGCGTGTCTTTCTCTCTTCCAACATTATTAGTTAACTAAAACTAAAACCATAAAAAATATTTTTTGTTACTTGAAATAAAATAAACAAAATTAAATTCAGTTATTTTATTAGGTTTAGGTTAGGTTTATTTTATTTTATTCAATTTGCCTCCAAAATTTCTTATTTTTATTTATTTTAACTTACTAAAATAACAAATGTAAATGGCAAAAACACCTAAATTGAAAATGAAAATATAAAATAAAATCTAATTCAAAATATTAGTAAAACTATAATTGTATCTCAATGATACTAAACACTTTTTTTCTGTGGAACATAAAATATTTTCCACAGATATTTTGAAGAATGTCACGCTGCTCATTTCTATACAGTAAAAGCACAATAAAAAAGACAATAAAACCATGTTAAAGGTAGTCTATACAACTCACTCTAAGACATACTCCCTGTAAATATTCCCCTTCTGTAATTCTCAAATCACATTTGCACTTCTGCATATTGAATAATTTGGCAAACTTGATGACAATATTGACTAAACTGCCATGTAAAATAACATGTTTGTATATCTGTACATTGAATTTCCCTTTCTTACAGAAAGTGTGTGATGGAGTGGGAGGAGCCTCATGACAGCGCCCTTTACTGTATAAAGTCTGACAAGAATCACATGATTGCCAGTGGCTCGTCATACTATGGAGTGGTGCGTCTTTGGGACAAACGGCAAACACGCTGTTTACAGGTAACTGTGAGCATTGCATGTTTCAGTACCTTTCGGCATTTTATATTACTGTAGTGAAGTTCATCTTTGCAATATTCGGTTAATAGATGTTCCAGTTGGCGCCCACCACCAGTAGCCCAGTGTACAGTCTGTGCTTCAACAACACTCACCTCTACGCTGCCCTGGCCTCCGTCCTTTACTCCCTTGACTTCAGAACTGCTGGGTCCCAGTCCTGGAAATAACCATCCTGTCATTTTACTTGAGACTCGTGCTTCATCTCCTCCAAGCCCTTAGTGATAGTCTCAGACCTCAGACGGGCAAGTAGCCATCTTTCCTTTTGGATAATCAGTGCCACTAATGATACAGTCACGTTATCACCTGGTGGATATTTCCCCTGTCACATGCTCCTGAAAGCAAGCAGGGTTCACGACCTTCTGTGGTCCGAGTCTTAACGGACTTAACACATTGCCAGCGACCTCTGGGATGTCTAAAACAAACACTGTTTAGAGCTGCCAACACCCACTGTGGGGATATATGCTAAACCACAGCACATAAGATAATAGATATATTGAAACTGAAAGTATATTTTTCCAACAATGAGCCAATTAAACAAGTTTTGTTTCCTTTGTGCATTGTCTTTTTTGTTCTTAGTGTGCAGAGGCTTGCATTGCACTGAATTTCTTGGTCTGTTGCTGTTTATATTGATCCCATAAAACCTCAGTAATGCCTTGCTCACGCATACAGCATTTTATCGCTTGCAATTGGTCCAGTGGGCGTTCCTGCTGCTATAGTATTATCGTAACTGGCCTTAGTATTAAAAAAATCAGATCATAAATGGGTTGTCATTCTATCATGACAAGGAATCAGTTTTCTTACCATTACAAATGAACAGCCTGGAGGGGAAAGTGTTTGTATATAAATTACACTCGTGCATAATGTATCATCATCAATGCATGAATCAAACTCTGACCATTTTTGACAGTTAACCATGCATCATTTTTTTGTGATCAAACGCACGTCGTAGCACTGCATCTTACTGACACTTCACTTCAGTATCTCAGAAGAGACTGATCACATGAGCGCCAGTGTCTTCACTCCTATTGGTTGTCGTTGTGTTGCTCATTTACATAAGCGCATACTCTTGTCAAATCACTAGACTCTACAACATTCCATTGCCAACTGTCAATGTTTTCTTCAACTGTCATTGAAAATAAGTGACTTTTGGTTGGTTTATAAATCTCTGTTAAGAATACATTTCTGTTACATGTGTTTTAATCGTTTCCCTGGTGTTCCTAAAGTGGCAAGAAAGATGTTTGGTGACCCTGTAAGTGTTTTCGACTAGTGTTATACACCGTAAAGTGAGAAATCTAAGGTCAGAGGTTAGGCTTTAAAAGCTATGGGTGGCTGATGGGTCTGTGCTGGAGCAGACATCTGTAAAGAGGGTAACAGAACAACCAAAGCAGCATAGAAGTAGCTGAGCGCATTAGCATCCAGAGCTAGCGGAGGTCTTCGCTGACATGGTTAATCCCAAACCAAATACCTCATGCTTCTGATGTTAAAGCCCTCTTGGATTTGGTGTAGTCACAGGATGACAATGCAAAGGTATTGTCCTGTCACCCTCTAGGCTGCCTTGTTTTCCTTTGGGATTCCTCTGTGATAACTCATAGGAATTTTGCCATGTTATCCTAAACATCTCAGTTGTGTCAAAGAAAAACAAATAAAATCTGCCATAGACATACTTGATATTTTTTTCAAATATTTTTAAGTATATTTAAAATATACAACAATTAAATATGCAAACATTATACTGCTAATATACATTTCCTTAAACTGCACTAAATAAAACATTCATTTGACATATTTTAAATACATTTTGGATTTGTGGGAGATAATGGAATAGTTGACCAAATAATGAAGATTTTGTAGGCCTACTGTACGTATTTATTTACCCTTATTTCATTCAGGAATACCCTGGCCACTTTTTTCTTTACAATGTAAGAATTAGACTGGGGGCTGTCAAGCTTCAAAATTACATGAAATGACATATTATCTTCAGAAGCCATGTCATAACATATATGAGGGACGTTTTTTCAGCTCTTTAAATCAACATAATGCACATCTATCAAAACATATACTCACCATACTTTGTTTTTAAACTGCTGAGAAGAAACGTTAATCAACCCGAGACAATGCACATTTGCTGCTCAATGTAATTCTTAAAAGGTGGGGCTTATGTTGGGCTTGATGTGATTTATGGTCAATCACGGAATAAATTAGATCATATGCAATGTGGGACAATCCATTAGCTGATTTTGTCACTGAGGATAAAAGGAATGCCTACACCTCCGTGCAGATATTGTACAATCATGCAGGAAATATGGCCTCATGGGACTGAAAGACGTGGTCACTTCAATAAATATTAATACATAGGTTTGGAGCTCAGCAGGAAATGGGCACTCACTCATATTGAGGATGACATTGTGGATGTTCCTAGAATGAAGTCAGGGAATTTTACACTTTGTGGCTTCTGTAAAAGCATGTAAAATTAGATAATTGCCATTATACAATATGTACTCTATGCATTAGTTTTCTTTCTTGATTTTTATTTTCCAGATTTCATAATGTTGTCTGATAAATAATAGACGTTAAGAGTGCAAGATCTTTCTGAAGTCTATCTATCTTTCTGTCCATCCATCTATCTATCTTCTATCATGTCTGTCTGTCTGTCTGTCTGTCTGTCTGTCTGTCTATCTATCTATCTATCTATCTATCATGTCTGTCTGTCCGTATGTTTGTTTGTCTATCTGTCTATCTATCTATCTATCTATCTATCTATCATGTCTGTCTCTGTCTGTCTATCTATCTGTCTGTCTGTCTGTCTGTCTATCTATCTGTCTGTCTATCTATCTATCTATCTATCTATCTATCTATCTATCTATCTATCTATCTATCTGTCTACTGTATCTATCTATCTATCTATCTATCTATCTATCTATGATGTCTGTCTATCTATCTATCAATCTATCATGTCTGTCTGTCTATCTATCAATCTATCTATCATATCTGTCTCTCTGTCTGTCTATCTATCTATCTATCTATCTATCATGTCTGTCTGTCTGTCTGTATCTGTCTGTCTGTCTGTCTGTCTATCTATATCTGTCTGTCTGTCTATCTATCTATCTATCTATCTATCTATCTATGATGTCTGTCTATCTATCTATCAATCTATCATGTCTGCCTCTCTATCTATCAATCTATCATGTCTCTCTCTGTCTGTCTGTCTCTCTGTCTGTCTGTCTGTCTATCATGTCTGTCAGTCCGTCTGTCATTATATATATATCTATCATGTTTTTTTCTATCTATCTATCTGTCTATCTATCTATCTATCTATCTATCTATCTATCTATCTATCTATCTATCTATCTATCTATCTATCTATCTATCTATCTATCTATCTATCATGTCCATATGTCTGTCTGTCTTTCTATCTCTCATGTTTCTATCTAACTATCATCTATCTGTCTATATATCTATCATGTTTGTATATCTATCTATCTAGCTAGCTGGCGCAAGGTCATTACTAAAAGCCCTCTGGGGAACTGTGGGTGAGCCACAAGCTCACAGTTTCTGACAAAGGTATGAAGACCTTCCGAGTTCAGAGGAGGGGTTGGAGGCGACTTATGGGAAGGGGATTTGAGGATTACGTTTTCAGAACCTACAGCACACAAAGGAACACACACAAACATTGTCCACAGACCAAGCAATGTCACGTCAGGCATAACATGATTATTTACACTTTATCTTTACACTTGCCTGTACACGCAGCACAGATTGGAAATGATGGCATATAAAAAGGCAATGATTACAAAGACATGGGATTAAAACCACTTTACACGCTTTGCACCTGCACAAATCACTGTAAAATCATACTGGCAATTTGAGGACAAAAGGTCTACTTTTCCTGCACCAGGGTTTACATTATCCACCAGTATTACACAACAAATACGTTTACACCATTAGAGCACATTCCTGCTTTGATCTCTGAAGAAACATCTGGACGGAAAGAAGGAGTCACGAGAAACCGCTAATGACATTTTTGAAAGCATTATGATCTAATTTGTTTTAATTCATAGCTCCAGTTGTTTTGTTTGTTTGTACAGCATCTTTTCCCATGCTGGACACATGCTCTAGCATCTCAACAGCATTCAGAGTAAAGAGTGCAAACCACCGAAAGAGACCTGAGCAAAGACCGCTTCGTAAATTTAGCTTTCAAAAGACAGGCCGAACACAGTAATGATGCATCTGGTGAGCTTTCTGGCATGCCTTTTTAAAGCCTCAATTACACCGTGATTCTCCCGGCAGATGTTGGAAGAATAGTGGGAAGCCAAGCTATTTGGCAGGGAGAGCAAAGTGTTTAGCAGGTGAAACAGTATCCATCATGTTACCTTAGATTTTAGGAGGGTGAGAGCCTTTAGTCATTCAATTCTTATCATGTTTTATATTTTGTAGATACATGAACAAGAACTTCATAGTTTCACATCCTCCATTCACATTTCTCAGGGTTGTCTTGACTTTGATTAATATGAGAATGACTACTCTGCCTCAAAATGACATAGTAGGCCTAGGTTTAGCTGAATTTCACACATTATTCACTTGCACAATTATCCACAAGTGTTCTCTTTATTTATGGACCGGATTGGAAAAGTAATGTGAGATGAAGTTAAGAGTCACATCATGTTTTGCTTGGCCAAGTTCACTGGACTTAAATGGAATCAAGGACTTCCTTTTCAGCGCAGGTGACCCTTGTTTCCTACAGGATGATGCCTTTCCCAAGCTGCATTAGCTTGTGGTTAAGTATCAAGTGTCACAGTGGCTAATCACACACCCAAGAATAAGCTTCAAACCACACAGACATCTCAGAGGATTCTGGGGTAATTTTACACCAATGGTGCCATCTAAAGGTCAAAAGGAAGACACATCTATTGTACTTGCAATATTATTTCACAGCCCAAAATGATGGGCATCTGGACCATTATATAACAATAAAATATTTGAATAATACCCCAAATATATTTTTAAAGTATATCTTTAAATATATATAAATTACATAATTTAATATAATGTAATGCTTGATTCAAAATATTGACAAAACCAGCTTTGAAAAATCAATATGGAAAAATTCTTAAAAATGGAATTTTTAAGAACTGTTCTCTATGGGTTCTTTGGCTTTGGGGAACCCTAAATGGTTCTTCAATGGCATCACTGCGAAACCCTAATTTGGAAACTTTATTTTTAGTGGCTATACACTTAATTAGCTGGCTTAGCCAGTTTTCAAGGTTTTATATAAAAAAAAATCAACAAGCAAAAACTGCCCAAAACTTTAATCTCATTAAGTGAAAAAATAAATAAAAATAAAAAACATGTTGCATGACTGCAAACAGGCAGCATATCTCACATTGCCTTTGTATCTCACATTTAGTCTTGTTGATCTGCTACATGTATCCTCAGTGGAATCTGATCCATCTGTCAAACACTTTTTAAAGGCATTAGAGTTCGAATCATAAAGGAGTTGACAGAGGGTAAAGAGGTGGAGGGGTTGTCCAGGCCAATGGTCCGTCCCCACCTTTCAGCCTCTGCTGTGGGAGAAGCAGGACTTGTGTGCTGGAAGCGAAGAATACATGCCTTTCATGCAGACCTCCAGCATCTGTCCTAAAGGAATCCCACCAGCAGTTAATGAAAGGCACCTTTTCCCCAGAGGAGGGAAAAAAAGCTAATTTGAAGAAACTCGACCCTACTTTGCAAATCAGTCAGTAGATATCTGATTGTCACTCCAAGAGCTGGGGTCTAATCCTATTGTTTTTTCTATAGGATTACTTGTGCTGGGTACCTCTCCCCCTTTGGCACTGCACGGGAGAATAGACAGATTAGGGGATTAGCTTGTATCCTCCTAACTTGTCAAGCTGGGATGTAAGGATCCATTGACTTCACTGTTCTGAATGAGAGAAGTGCCTAAAAAAGAGAAAAAATGAAAGCCAGTGAACAAGAAAAATTCCTGAAAGAACAATGTGATTTGTTTGCTTTTGTTCCTTTTAACTTGGCTCAGTTCAAAGAGTCTCACCTAAGAAGCCGCAGTCCCAAGTCGGAAAAAGATATGTCGCAGGATTAAAGCAAGTATAGGAGCCCTTAGCTATGGCTGTCAAAATCACTTATAGCACAGAACAAACATGTTTACTTGAGAGAGATTACATTGTATTTGCAGGGATCAGTGGTTGTCACTTTCTCGATGATACTCTTGCTGTGTCCGAAACCTGAACCATGCATGCTGCTTTCGCAGGCAGAATCTGAAGGTATAGACCAGAAACTGTAGAAACCAGTGTTTTCACAACGTCCTATCTAACATCATGCCTTCATTTGCTGACATTTTGAGGGCAGTATAGATGCACCCTGCATAGATTGGCATCTGCTGAAGTTGAGAAAAGATGAAAAATAATTTTAAAAACGTTCCTAACTATTTCAAACAATAAATAATTAGCTTAGTTATTATTTGTTTGCTTGAAATGTTGCCAGACTTGCCAGCAAGGCAGGCAGTAGCTTTTTGTTTGACTTAAGCGAAACCCTTTAGATACTTTCAGCATCTCTGTTCCACACTTTTAGTAATTAATAAATTGTTCTGGACTGTTTCTAATATTCTTAATATTCTATATGTATTACTGGATGGTATCCTCCAAGAAAAAAAAATTGGTTAAACTTCAGTCAGTAGCTATTCTAAAATTTAATTATTATTACCCATACTTATATTCATTCATTA
Organism: Pimephales promelas; assembly: GCF_988280905.1. NCBI lineage: Eukaryota > Metazoa > Chordata > Actinopteri > Cypriniformes > Leuciscidae > Pimephales > Pimephales promelas. The sequence continues at coordinate 15,607,121 of NC_142779.1, forward strand.
ATACAAGAATTATTGAATTAATTTTAGAAAATTAATGAAAAGTAATATTTTATTAATTTAGTCCTTGCTTGCTTGCTTGCTTTAATTTTTGCATACGGAAATATGTCATATCCTGCCCCTTTAAATTCAATGTCAGCTGATTTCTTGTTCTCAGCTGGTAAAGAACAACAAAGTCACGCCCTACCGTAGCTTTGGTTGTTTTTAAAAGACAGATAAATCAACCAATCGTGCCTACGTTTATTTGTCAAAGCAGGAAGTGTTTGCTTGAACGGACCAATGGCAGCAGGGGGCGGGCCTTGATGAGACTTTCGGAGTTTGTGAGAGAGTTGAAAGAAAGAAGAAAGAGACGTAACTGAAGCTAGCTCGCAGGCTAGCTGAATGTACTGCCGTGTCGCAGATGTGTCGAAAGCCACGGGAAAGGGCGGAATGTGGGGGGTTGTATATATAAAACTGGGCATGGGGTTGTTTGTAAGTAACGCGGTTATTGGACCAGTCGGTTCGGTGTCAGTGGAGGCAGCGTTGACCGAGGTAAAGACACTGTTAGCATCATAATTTAGCCTAGCCGGTAGACTGTGGCTGTGTCTCCAAACCTAGTGTGCTTCCTAGTTAGACAGCATTGTTATGTATCTTAAGTGCGTCAAACGCTGTAATGGTGCCCAGAATGCTGTCTAATCAACGTTAGTCAGCTCGTTGGGTTTCGAGGCACAGCCTGTGTACTTGTGTCCACAGCGGTGACAACAAAGATAACTTAGACTTTTGAGTCTGTCATGCCACAAACAAATTTTACATGGTTCATACTTGATCTTTTTCGTTCTTTTCTAAACAAAATGATTCAGTGTTTATTTAACACAAAGGATTGGAAGTTGACAGCCTGGAGGTCTGATCTGAACAGCTTTACTTATGTTGTTGATATGGCTCAAGTTGTCAGCTAAGTTACTATACTAACATTTTAATTAAAACAAAAAAATGATGCAATGCACTTATTGTGTACAACATGTGTTTACATTGTACTCATACATATATTTACTTTTATATACTGTACTGTGCAAAAATGAAACCTTCCTGCAAAGGAAACTGAAAAATATGTGCAAGTGTACCTCAAACAAAAAAACGCAAAGTGTGGTCACACCATATATTGATTTGATGTAGTTAATTGAAATTAATTGATAACTAAAAGCCATTTATGACATTATTTTTTTGAAAGCATCCTCACATTTACAGCATTTTAAGTGTCTAATACTTTCACAGTACTGTAGCATTGCAGGAAGTTTTCTTCAAGCGTCTTGGAGATGTTGCTACAGTTCTTTTGTTTAAAGGCTGTCTCAGTTTTTTGTTTCTTCATGTAATCACAGATAGGCTCAATGATGGTGAGAACAGATCTCTGTGGATCATACCGGCTGTTCTCAGACTTCTTGAGCATACAATAATCTCACTGGATTACAATTAATAAAAAAAAGTTTTAAAGTATTTTTTAAAGTCAGCAATTCTTTAGACCAATTCAAAAACGTCAAGAAATATTCATCTGTAAATAGAATGCAATTCTTTGGCCAGTTTGTTCAATTTCAATCTGGCTGGGATTACTGGTAAATTCACAACCAGATGTATGATTCATAACGCTTTGTCTCATCCCTTATGTTATTCTTTCTAAATGATATTCGGTACCTGATTAAAAAGGCTTGTCTATTATTACTGCTGCTGATGTAGTAAGGGTGTACAATAAGGGATTTTTAATGCAGAGCCATGTTTTATCTGTATGGTTGTGAATTGTGATCGTTCTGCATCAAACTAATTGTTTAGTGACATTTCGAATTGTACAGTTGACTGTGATTAACTCTTTAAAATTGTCTGTCTAAAAAAAGCACATATTTAAAGATTTTGCTGATGATGGGCTGAGGCTGTTTTGACTGTTCTCATTCTGGCCTTGACTGTGAAAGTCGTGTATGTTTGAAGATGCTCTTCTTCTCTCTGTTGTGACAGGTGGTAGATCAAGGTCAGGGAGTGAGCTGTTTGCTCTCCACAGGTGTTATCTCTGAGGGAATGTAGGTGCCTGAAAGATAGGCTGATCTCAGATCTGCTAACATGACTGAAACCACATGCTTTATGCCTGTGAAATGTTGAAAATTTAGACTGGGACGTGATTATATTAGATGATGAAAAACAATCTGTACATCACAACCTTTTTTCACATGATTCCCACATTTTCAATGACACAGACAAACTACTGTTCACAAGTTGGATCAGTACAAAACATTTTTATCTTATGTTTACCAAGGCTGCATTTATTAAAAATACTATACAACACTAATGTTATAAAATATTATTACAATTTAAAATAACTGTTTTCCATTTCAGTTTATTTTAAAATGTAATTCATTCCTGTTCAAAGCTGAATTTTAACAGCCATTACTCCAGTCCAGTGTCACATGAGATTTTTTTTTCTTGTACCTTTTGTGTTATAAATGTGTTTACTGTCAACTTTGACCAATTTAATGTGTCATTACTCAAAAGTAAAACAAGAAAAAATTATTAAGCCAAACCTTTGAATAGTTGTAGTAGCCTATACATATTAGAGATACAACACCAAACTTTAAAAAAATAAATAAATAAAATTTTGCACATTTTATTTTTTTAATACCATGATCAGTACAGTGTGAAAGTGATCCCCTACATTTTCAATGACTTGGTTCCACAATTTTTTTTCCCATTCATTTTCTACATACAGGTTTTTTTTTTTTTAAATCTCGTAGGTAGAGATATTGAACCATAAATATGGGGGAAAAGAGACAAGGAGAAAGCCCTATGTCATTTAGAAGATTGCCAAAAATGAAAATCTTTTAATCACTCTCATTTTGTTCTAAACCTTTATGACTTTAATTTTTCTGCACAACAAAATATATTTTTTTGAGAAAGGTCTGTTTTTATATCAATGCAATTAAAGTCAATGGTCACCAAATACATTTTTCAAAATATCTACCACAGAAGATCTAGGTCATAGAGGTTTGAAACGACATAAGTGTGTGTAAATGATGATGGAATTTTAATTTTTGGAGGAACTAGGTTATCTCTTGAAGCTCTGTAAACCGCAAATGTACCATAATGTGGACTAACTGCAGCAACACCCATACAAGCCCTTATTTCAAAAGTGGTGTGTCTGTAGTTACGGACGTAGAGCATTAGTTCTGGCAACACCCAAATGGAAAAGCTTATCAAATGTGTATACCTTTGTTAGACATGAATGGCATCTGATGTCTGGAATTCAATCTTAAATTCTCTGCATACTTATGGTTCATTGGTTGAATGCTTTACAAATTATCGCTAAAAATATTATTTGGAACACTACTGTTGCTCTCTCTCTGACTAGGAATGTGTAATAATTAACTAATTAACCTTCAACGCAGCTGTTTGCTGCCAGTTGCTATTCCTTCTATGAACTTTTTGGTACTATGTCCGTCCTTACACAGGTTTGCAGCCCTGAATACTCAGTCTTTAGCTTTCAGCTTCTTATCATTAAAGGCATACTTCAGGATTTATTAGTATTAGTATTAGTAGTATTTGTATTAGTAGGAAACCTGTAGTACTTTCAAATTACTGTGCTTTCCACCCTCATATCCCCCTGATTTATGTTCATTTTTTGTCTGGAAAAATCCTCAGATGGCGCAAAAATCGTCATTTGGCGTCATCGGAGGATTTTTTAACCAGAGGCTAAAGACTACAGACAGTAGTAGGAGCTGTCCCGCATGTTTTCAACCTTCCCATAGAGGGTCTCACTCACAGAATGTACGATATGTACACATTGTGTCAGCCATCTTTTTTTTTTTTTTTTGGAAGCTAAGCTAGCAGGCTCTGTTCTGTGGAGAAAGCTGAGTAACTTAGTAGGAGAAAGCTGAATAGTATTGGGTTACCATCCTCTTTTTCCCGGTCATGTCCAGCCGTTGAGATTGTACAAAATGTCCGGGATTCAGCTTTTGCTTTCTGCAGTCGCCATTCATTGTTTACATGCACACCTTTTGTTTCATTCTAACTGAATTCATTCCGATTGGTGAATCTGAATGTAGTGTTTACATGAACGCTAAACAAATGATTGGTTGATGTGCGTTTTAACACTGCTAGTCTCGTCCTGCTCACCACAGTAATCATAATGAATGGTGACTGTAGAACGCAAAAGCCGAATCCTGGACATTTTGGGTGATCTCGAAATCCGGGGCAGACTCATCACGGAGGCTCACTAGTAGCCTAGACTTGTTTAACTACTGCGCTCTGTTACTGATAGGTGTGGCGTCCTGCATTGAAGCAAGTGCATTCTGGGAGTTTTTGTATTTCATCCACATGACATAAGCCAAAAACAAATTTTCTGGCTTTTCTCAGTAGAAAGCTCCAAATTCAAAAATAATTTCACATTTCTTCTACATAAATGACCCATTTTAAATACACATTCATCTTTTCAGAGGTGAAGTATCCCTTTAATCATTATCTCAGCCCAACGTGTTGAGAAACAAACATGCAAATAAATTACCAACCAGCAACCAAATATAAAACACATCTTTATTCACCTATGTTTCCATGAGCAAATGATAACTGGGCTAAATTATTATACACTGCAAATACATTTTATCAACCAAATAAAAGTGCATTCTCTCCATGATAGCCTATAGGCTTACCTGATGATTAGCTGTTTCCTATTCAAAATAAGCACTTAACTCTAAAATAACTAGAGAACTGGCTTGAGCACCCATGGGATCGGCGCCTATATGGCATTTTTACAGGAGTAAAGATTATTGTTCCTCAGGCAAGATTTCAGTGTTTCTTTCATTTGTATCTATCTAGCACGACGCTTGAGACAACTGTCAGGCCAGCAGTTGTCATCATTGCTTTGTGTATGTGAGAGGGAGTGAGGCACAGACCCGCTTGTCTGTTCATCCTGTTTACTTGCATTCCCTGGCAGCGCTCGCTGGGTCTGAAATGCCATGAGGGAGGCTGTGTATGTATGTGTGTTTAAAACGAGACCCTCCGGCTAATAAAGGGGGCAGTTCATGTCGCACTGTACCATGTGTGGGTGGTGGGTGGCCCGAGCCCGGCCTTATCTCTGTCTCTCTCTTGGTCTTTGCAGCCCTCTGTGTAACAAAACTCTGTCTCTGCTGTGTTGATTTTCCTATCAGACGCCTATCATGCCTTTTCTCCTGGGGTTTAGACAGGTAAAACGATACCACAGGAATCAGCATTTTATTCATTGAATTAGCAAATGTTACTTGAATTGCATTCCACATAATGTAGTCTGAACACTCTAGGGTTTACGCTGAATTGTATTAAAGTGCTTTTTATTATCACCTCACCTGTAGTAAAGACAGCCTGATGTCTCTGTTTTGTTGACGTTTATTTACTTATTATAACACAGTGACATCAGGATGTGTTTACATACATGTGATAATAAAAAGCACTTTAATACAATTGAGCGGTAATTCGCAATGCAAAATATGTCAGATATGTCCAAAAGAATAAAGAACTACAACATAATCTATTCTTTTGGCCCTATTTTGCATTGAAAGTACTTTTTGTGTGTGCCGTGAAAAAAGTTTTTGGTGCATAAAGCTCCTGATATTTGTGCTGATTATATGCTTATATTTTCTTTTGGCTTTGCAGAACCGGCTGCTTTGTGTGGGATTGAACAACCAGAGCTACTTCTGTGATTCAGGCCACTGCTGTGGAGAATCTCAGTGTTGCAGCTATTACTACGAGGTGTGGTGTAAGTATCTGAGTCCCTGCTGCCGATACATGCTGTAAGATCAGGTCAGTCCATGGTGTAAATGCTGTTCTCTGTAGTGTCTGAAACATCCAGTTGCTCTGTATTAGCCATGTGACTGAATCAAACTTTCATGTTGCGATAATTGAATACTGAAGCTTTTATCATATTGCAATAAGTGGCAAAAAAAATGTTAAACTTTTTTCTTATAACAAAAAAACTGAACATTTAAATACCATAAAACAATACATGAATGTATAAAGTAAACAAATGTTTCAAACAGATTAAAGTGCAAAAGATTTATAAAGAACAGTAGGTAATCGTTCACCAAAGGTCTCATTAGTTAACCTTTGTTAATGCATTAACTATTTATGTGCTGTGACAAACACCATTGCGAATACCAAAATCTGAATGGCTGTTTAAAATATTGTTCAGAAACAGAAAGTTGCACTGCTGTTACCAGTGTAATGGCTGCATTTCTGCTGTTCCATCAGCGCCATCTGCTGTCAGTGAGTGAATGTGCATTTTCATTCAGCTCGTCTCCTTCACTCATTCTGCCATGAGCTTCTTTTTTTCTGTTTTGTGCTTGTTTACATGCGAGTGTGTGCATGCCACTTTGTTGTACATTTAAACCGGTTGATTGAAAAGTATTATTAAAATGCATTCTAAAACTTTGAATAATTTGTAATAAATAATTATTCATGGTATTTTAAAGTGACCACAATACCGTGCATGTTCACTATCGTGATATATTGTTTTACCGTATATCAGCACATGTCTAGTCTGAATTGGTTTGTATATACTATATTGTGCACTTATCGGCCTGGATGGGGTCCCAATTCCAGAACACTGTAAACTCAGATGCAAAAGGCAGATTACATCTGATTCAGCATTGAAATATGGTTGTAGTAGCATTTAGGAGTGTGACATGCCACCTGCATTTGTGTTTGCAGTAAGCAGCCCAAGCTTATGATGCCAGCAATGGGTTGGACAAGAGGCGACATGCCTTGGGAAAAGACACCCAAGGCACGGCTCATGATTGACACTGTAATTGTTTTGTTACCATAAATAGTAATTCGATTTAGGTATTCAATCACGCCTGGAGTCACTGACTGGAATCAGATTTGCAGTAATATCAAGCACATATGTAATTGAGCTTACAGTACAATGGATATGCCAGAATTCTTTTTAAGCATCTTTCTCAGTTTTTTAATAGTGGGTCTGATTTTTGTGTGTTGCTTTTAACTTTTGTGTCATTGGCTGGCCCTGATCTAGTTGTTGTTCTGCCCTGTTCACGTCTGTTGGCAGTGTTTCTGCGATCAAATTACCCCTCTCCCTCTGGTGTACCATCTATTTTAATAACTAAAGACTAACCTCATCTTCACGGTAATTGTAGCACATCGTCTGCTGAGTCAAGGGGCTGCTCTTTGGGTTTTGTACATCATGCCAAATACATGTGACCCGGGCAGACACAAATCCAGTGTAACCGGATCAGACCAGATCCCGTAAACAGCTGCCTTAAATTTCTTAACCCCCTTCCCCTTCTACCAGAAAAGGTCCCTGCTTTATTTCGGGCCAAGTTTCACACACTTGTCTCGCATGACATGGACCTGCATGGCTCTTACTGTTGAGTGGTGAGCATCCCACCCTAATGTCCAGTACATTCTTCTCCTGGGATCTGGTGCCAGATTGTTAGGTTGTTTTGCAAGACATTTTGCATTTTTGTACCATTATGGTTGCATTTTGTAGATTTTTTATAAATGATATTAAAAGGGTTAGTTCACCCAAAAATGAAAATTATCACAAGATTTACTCACCCTCAAGCCATCCTAGGTGCATATTACTTTTTAACACATAACACAATCAGAGTTATATAAAAAATACATATATTCTGGCTCTTCCAAGCTTTATAATGGCAGTGAATGTAACTGAGATTTTGAAGCCCCAAAAAAAACGCATCCATCCATCCATCCATCCATCCATCCATCCATCATAAAAGTAATCCATACGGCACCATAGGGTCAATGAAGGCCTTCTAAACCGAAGCGATGAATTTTTTGTAAGACAAAAATATGTAATTATAACTTTATAAACTACAATCTCTAGCTTTTGGGCTTCAAAATCTCATTTACTATTCACTCCTATTATAAAGCTTGGAAGAGATTTCTTTGATTTCTATTAATCAAAGAATCCTAAAAACACTTATTAAGATTTCCACAAAAAAAAAAAAATAACATTGATAATAATAGGAAATGTTTCATAAGCACCAAGTCAGCATATTAAAATGATTTCCGAAGGATCATAAGCCTTTGCCATCACAAGAAAAATACAAAAGTTAATTTAACCTATTAAAAATATTTCACAATATAACATCAAGAAAATTTAGTCGATGAGCATCTTAGAGACAAGCATTTTAGAAAATAGTACTGACCCCAAACGTTTGAATGATATGTGTATACAGCTTGCAGCCAATTAAAGAATCCGGCCTAAAAAAGGTCACTCTGGGTGGAGGAGCCAGACAAGATGCATTCAAAAAAGAAACCAAGCAACTTATAACGCATCTTGTCAGGCAGCACTGTTGACAACTCAAAATTACATTTACATTCATACATTTAGCTGGCTCTTTTATCCAAAGCAACTTACAATTGCTATATATATGTCAGAGGTCGCATGCCTCTCGAGCAACTTGCTCAGGGACACATCACAGCGGATTTGGACCTGGGTCTCTCACACCAAAGGCATTTGTCTTATCCTCTGCGCCATCACCACACCACACCAAATAACATGGAAGATGTTCACTCAGTATTGTGTTTTGTGCTCTTTCATCAGGGTTTTGGTTGGTCCTGACGCTCATTATCATTCTGGGCTGCTGCTGTGTGTGTCACCACCGCCGAGCCAAACACAGACTACAGCAACAGCAGCGGCAGCACGAGATCAATCTCATCGCTTACAGAGAAGCCCATAACTACTCCTCTCTACCCTTCTACTTCAGTCAGTACCCTCTTTATTCCCTTGTCATTCTCCCTCTAATCAATAACATACAATTTGAATTTAAAAATAAATAAAGAGATTTAAACGATTTCTCTTTAGTTTAGGGTCCAATTCGCACTATTTACTAGTTGCTTATTAGCATGCATCTTACTAGGATATTGGCTGTTTATTAGTACTTATAAAGCACATATTAATGCCATATTCTGCATGACCATAATCTACATCCCTTAATCCTACCCAATACCTAAGCCTAAAGGGATACTCCACTTTTTTTTGGAAATACACTCATTTTACAACTCCCCCAGAGTTAAACTGTTGAGTTTTACCTTTTTTGAATCCATTCAGCCGATCTCTGGTTCTGGCAGTACCACTTTTACCATAGCTTAGCATACATCATTGAAGTGCACAAGACGGTGCGTCATAACATTACATCTGCTGCACTCATGGCACGACAGTGAAGTTTCCTGATTATTACGCAGTAATGAGAGTATAGTTCCTAGTCATATCAGCCTAGAAAATCGCAACTTTACATTTTGCGTCTGTCTTAGTGCACAATGTAACTATATAAGAGTCAAGTTTTAAATAGGAAAAATATCGAAACACTTTGGTAATTTTTTTGGGAGAAATGCTAATGGGCTTGTGCACTTCAATGATGTATGCTAAGCTATGGTAAAAGTGGTACCGCCAGAACCGGAGATCGGCTGAATGGATTCAAAAAAGGTAAAACTCTGGGGGAGTTGTAAAATGAGCGTATTTCCAAAAAAAAGTGGAGTATCCCTTTAACAACTACCAAACTATTAATGAGTCATACTTTGAAAGTCATACTTAATAGTGAGAATTGGACCTTAATCTAGTGTGACTGTTTAAACTTTAGATAGCAACTTATTGCTTCTGTAATCCTATTATTGTATATTTCACAAAGAAGAAGAAAAAAACAACATAAAAAGGAAGTAAATACTAAGTATGCGCATTATGTGTCCTATTTTCTTAACAAAAAAACATGCAACACTAATTTTACATATAGCACTGTGAATATGACCGTGACCAACTGCATATAGCTCAGCAAAGTTTAAAATGAATGATTTTTAAAGTTGCTTGTCCTGTATGCATCTAAATCCAGCGTTACTTTGTCTACTAGTTCTGTCAAATCATTTATTAGATGATTGTAAATTTAATTTGCAATCATGCGTATACAATAGGCCTGTAATTTGTGAGTATCAGGGTGCTGCTATCTATATGCAGAGTATTGAAACTTCGAATAATATTTCAATATTTGAATTTCACTTTCGAATTCGTGATCTCAGGCATACTCTATGTATAGTGAGTGGCGATACTGACCACACATTTACAAGATTTGTCAATGATTCTCTGGATCTGTTGTGCACTAAATCGTCCAACGTTGTCTGGTCAGTGTGCTGTTACTCTGCAGCTCATGCTGTATGGAGCACAGCAGACGATTTCAGTTCATAATTGCTGCATCTGTTGTCCAACTGAACTAAATGTAAAAACCAAACTCCAACGGGGGTGGTGCCGCGTGGGAAATTAATTTATTGTATATGGCTGACTACGCCGCCGAGGGCAAGTAATGTATCAGTGTATGGCTGGCTACCACAACAAACCTAGCAGGCAGCCTTTAAATCTACTCCTTTTGTTGATGAGCGCTTCTCATTACAAGTTTGAAAAAATGGTTACTTGGCTGTTTGAAATATGTTACTTCAATAGTTTGTGTGGATCAGCTTTTACTCTGAACCGAATCTTCTTTTCCTCTTCTCCAGGGTTCCTGTCTGGCTACCTCTTACCCGCATACGAGGAAGTCGAAAACAGACCTCCGACACCCCCGCCTCCATACAGTGCCTCTCAGCCAGCCCAGTCCACCAGCTCGGAGCCCCTGTGCTCTGAACAGCCAGATGAGCACTGTCCTCCATTGCAGTGCAGCCCCACTGCCCCGCCTGCATCTGAGAACTGTTCCCCGGGACCCTGTGTAGAGCAGCCACATTCTCCCACCGCACACCGCCCTGACAGAGATGTCCACAAACCACAGTACCTCAGCCTAGAGGACAGGCAGCTCCAACAGGTGGCATGCGCTACCTCACACAGCCCAGTCAAACAGGGCAGCTCCAGCGAGGACCTGACCGAACCCGTAGAAGACTGTTCTCCCGAAACCCAAGACAAGACTCCAGGGCGCCACCGGCGCTTTACGGGCGACTCTGGGATTGAGGTATGCGTGTGCAGCCAGGGGAAAGACGGAGAGGAAGAGGAGGAGATGAAAGATCTTGTGGGGCATATGGATGGAGGGGAGCTTGAGGAGCAGGACTTCTGTGATAGCTGCAACCCCCGCGGCAACAGCCCTCCTCTGGGTCCCGGGGATGAGGAGCAGGGCCTCGCTGCCTCAGACATGCCTCTGGAGCACAGAGAGCCTCAGCGGCCTCCAGTCTGCCTCCATCTGCACACTATCAACGAACAGGACGGTCCACATCCCGGCAACAACACGGACTCCCAGAGTTGAGCACAACCAGCAGAGACTTACTTTAGACTGCTGTCTCCCTTTACTTTCTTAAGATACATCAGTTTGTACTGTCAGCTATGTCACTTTGGGTGTACTTCTCGTGTGTGCGTGTGTGTGTATGCATGTGAGAGAGTTTTAAAAGGGCGTTAATGTGTGAGTCCTCACGGTTTAATGGATTAATAGGGTGAGCTATTAAAGACGTTAATAGGTCTGTTGCCTCACAGAGAGGTCGCGATCAAAACCACAGGGGAAATTCTCCCGCCTTATCGAGCTTTGGGTGTCATCCCTGTAGATTTAAGGCTTTTTGTCAGTTTTTTGGGGGCTGATTGCCTCCTGAGATGAAGCTCTGGGGATATTGATTTGTGCTGGTTTTTGCTCCTGAATTCGTACTTATAATATTTTTTTAAATACTTTAAGGGATGGTTTACCCTAAAATGAAAGTTCTGTCATTAGTTACCTTCATCTTTGAAACAAATGAAGATATTTTTAATGAAGCCTAAGAGATTTCGCCAATAAACATTCCACCAAAACCGTGTCGCTTTAAAAAGTTAATACAATTATATTTCCTTTAGCACGTACATGGAGCACATCAAATATGGTAAACGGAAGCTAAAACGTACTTGCTTGGTATGTGACAACCAATCAAGCTTCAGCAAGAACCAATGAGGTTTCTTATGTGTCAAGCAAGTACACTTGAACTTCTGTTACTGTATGTTTGTTGATCAATGTTTATAAGAGAATAAAAGCCTAAATTAGATATGTTTATCATTTTAAATGGTGTCTCTTCAGAAGACTTGGATTAAACCGCTTGATTCATATGGATTTATTTTAATATCTTTTTATGATCCTAAAAATGGAGGTGGAATTTCAGTGGAGGGACTTACATTTTTTAGATTTCATTAATCTTAATTTGTTTATATTGTACACTTAAAAGATTATTTTGTGCACAAAAAAATGGAAAAGACAGTCACTGAGCAGTCTGCTAACACTTTAGAGCTTTAATATTCAGTTGTTGTTGTTTTTTTTTTTTGTCTTTATTACGTGTCCTTAAAAAAAAAGTTTTTATCTGGAGTATCTGCATGATGCTATTCAGAAAAATGAAGGAAAATAATTATTATAATATTATTATTATATTAATAATAATTCAGGGTATGGTTGCCATTTTGTTTCATCATTGTACATGGTCTTGGGCTCTATCCAATATGTTGCATGATTATTTGCAGAAACTCAGTAGATCCTCAAACAAAAACTGACTTCATCCACATACTATATAGTAATACATTTTTAAGTTCATTATGCAAAGACTCTTCAAATGAAGGCTGAAAATACCTTTGTATATAGATTGAACCCAGCTTGTACATTTACAATAGGTGCCTTTGTTGATTCAAGTAGTTTTCATATGCCTTAAAGAGAACCGTATGTGTGTGTAATAGAATTTCTGCAGAAAACTATTAAGGGCCAGTATGATATGATGGAAACTTCTTGTTTGAAAAGGATCACTTGATTAGCCTTCCATAGATATGTTTGTTGTTTGCCTTAATTTCTTTTTTCTGTACTCTCCCATAGTACTTTACAATTATTTTTGTATCCTAACACTGTAAGGGAACTCTTGCACCACTAACAGTAACTTATGTATAGGCCTTATTACATAAAATAATCTTTTAACGTGCGTTTTATTGTAGCAGATCAGGTAAGGTTACTGTCATGCTAGTGTAGCACTTATGTCGGGTTCATGATGAGATTAGGATTTGTTTTTCTGTGGTGGTGAGACTGTCCAAAGCTGCTCCACTGCATTCTCTAGACTGCGTGTGTGTGTTGAGAGAGTGTGTCATTGTGGATTCCTTTAAGTGGATCGTTCTTCAGGCCAATGTGTTTGTTTGACCTTTTGGTTTGGATTAGCAGTTAGGTGTCCTTTAATAGAGTCTTAGCTTGAGCACAGATGGCTTTTCGACCCTGTTGATCTCCAGATCAGAGTGTTCCTGTGTAAATGGTGGCTAATTTTCTTTAAAACGTGACGTAACTGATAAATTAGGTTCCTAATTTGTTAGCTGGAAAAACTGGTTTTGGGAGGCAGATTCCAACACAGACATGATGCCTTCAAAAACATGCATGTACCAGTAATCCAAATATTGAGTGTTCTCAACTATTTAGACCAGTTATATCATCATAGTTAAAGCATTTATCAAAATATTTGACCGATTATGGGAAATCTTAAGGTTATGAAGTCAGTTCAGTGAGGATTTCAAGTCATCTGTGGCGGCGACGATGCTCGTCGTTCTTTCTGTAGCTTTAGTCTCCATTGTTTCTTCTCGTCCTTTGATGTTTGAGACCAAAGGTATATGAATAAAAGTGGAAATCTGAGTAATATGTTGGATAGCTCACTGTGAATGAGATGTGTTGATTTTGCCTAAATAAGTTGTCATTGCACTGTTTTGACACTGAGCGGTGAGTGCGTGAGTGCTTGAAGGTGACGAAGGCTTCGCAAGCCAATTGGGTTTTTCTGTTTCTTAAGCTTTGATTTAAGCCTGGTACTACGTTTTAGTTTTGTATCTGTAGTCACTTTCTTTTTATATAAAACTGTATTTTCTGCATTTTATAAGAAGACTCAACCAAAATAAAGAGTATCAAAGAATGTTCCAAATAAATAAATAAAAAAGTTATTAAAGCCAAAGAATTTCTGCGAGTGATTTAGTTTAGTTTGTTTTTTGTAGCCTTCGTTCAATTAGTATTTTTTGCCATTCTTTTTTCCCATAGGAATTTTAAAAAGTCTAACAAGCCAACCAGCTACAATGTGAATCAAAACATTACAAACTTTGATTTGATGCAAAAAAAAGTATTTGAAAATTGGACAAAAATACATAAGGCACAAGACTCACTTTAATGAGAGAAAGCATAAACAGCATAATTAAAATAAAAATGGTGGATAAATATAAAAAGTTGTTTGTTTTAGAAACAATGCATACATGCATATACAGTATACACACACCTATTTAAGTAAGAGTGTAGGGAGATTCACTCTGGTGTACCTTTCTATGCAGAATCATAATGTAGTTTTCCACCTGAACTTACAACATTATACACAATTATATAAAAAAATGGATATAATGTAGATTGATGACTTGAATGAAAAACATACCTCAACTCATAGTAGGTCTGTGTTTAAACGTTTTTAGGTTTGTGTTAAAAATCAATTCCCCTTTGGAGAAAATGAATGTGATTTTTTTTTTTTTTACTTCGAGAATCCATCTGCAGCACTTTTTTCAATTACACTCTAAAAATGCTGGGTTGTTTTAACCCAATTTTGGGTAAAATATGGACAAACCCAGCCATTGGATTACATGGCTGGGTTTGTCCATATTTTACCCAAAATTGGGTTAAAATTCATTTAGTCTCAAGATATGCTTTTTGTGTTATTGGATATTAGGCTTCATATTTAACCAATGTATTTTTTTAACCAATGTTTTTTTTTTTTTAACCAATATATTAAAATACATTCATTTACTCAGCAGTGCTGCATTAGTGGGGATTTTTCCCAGTCTGCTCTCAGTTTAGCAATAACCTTGTATTTCTGAGGTTGAAGAACCACACCAAACTTGCCCTGGAGGTCGGGCAGAGGCTTGCCAGCGGGCATCTCTAGCGTAAACCTTTGCAAAATCCATGACAGGAAGAGGAAGAGTTCCATCTTTGCCAGAGCCTCACCGAGACAAACCCGTACCCCAGCACCGAATGGCAGGTAGCTGGCCGATGGGCAGCACAAACCATCACCTTCGTCGTTCAGAAATCGTCCTGTCAGAAGATGCACCGCTTTGGTAACTTTCAAAGACACACACGACTTTTAGAAATCATTGCAGATTCTCACCTGGGTCAAATAGCTCAGGATTCTTCCATTCCTTCTCATCATGATGTAAAGACCACAGATTAATAATGACTCTGGTTCCTTTCTGCACAGCGTATTCTCCCACACTACAAGTGAGCGGAGAATAAATCAGGACTATTATTATATTATATTAATTAAATATAATTAATTCATATATTAATTCAACCCCCTGGATAGAATCCCTCACAGAGGCACAGATCTTCAAAACAGGTGTTTTCACCAATGTAAATAAATCAAGGGCTTCATTATAGTTGCACCAGGTGTGCTTGAGCTAGAACACATGAAATATCTGAACTTTCTAGGTTTGTTGAGTGTCATGTTTGACTGCATGTTAGAAATATTCAGTGTCACGTGATCCTTCAGAAATCATTCTAATATGCTGATTTGCAGCTCAATAAACATTCCTTATAATCAGCGTTGGAAAACGTAATACTTAATTTCTCAGGATTCTTCTGAACTTCCTATTCATCAAAAGTTTTATTCAAAATCTTTTGTAACATTATATTATAAAAGTATTATTATTATTATTATTACTATTAAATCTTAGTGTTATTACCTGGAGTCTTGGAGCGCCACATGAGGGATGAGGAGTGGGGAGACGGGTCGGATCCTCAGAACTTCTCTTATAGTGGCCTCTAGATAAGGCAAATTCCCTCTATCACTGAGCTGGGGGTGTCTGTCTTTTCCAATCTTATTGTCTAGCTCCTCCTGAATTTTTCTCTGCACCTAATGTCAAATGCAATATTTCATTACAAGAAAGAAAATATAAATTAATTCAGTACAGCCAGCTCAGCTGAGAGCAGCTTTATTTACCTGTGGAAAATGGACAAGGTATGCTATTGACCATTTCAGTACAGTGCTCGTGGTTTCCACCCCTGCTCCGAAGATGTCCCCTACAGTCATGAGCAGGTGGTCTTCAGTTAAACCAACATCGTGAGAGCTGGTGTTGTTATTCTCTGAACTGCGTTTGGCCCTCAGAAGTGCGTCCAAGAGGTCCCGCTGGACGTTATCACTGTAATCCACCTGTAGAGGGAGACAAATCCCAGGGATTTGAGAAAGGCTTTTTCTCTAAATGGACTTGAATGAAAACTGCTGTTTTAAGAGGCTGCAGCACTTCATTTATCTAAAACTCTGAGGGTAAAATAATGGTGTTATAACCATTATTCATGTAGCTTTTATGATATCATGTTAGATACATACTACACAGAATATAGGCATGTATATATATATATATATATATATTTTTTTTTTTATTATTATTATTATTTTTTACCTTGTGTTCTTCATATTTCTTTTGAAGCAAATTGTCTCTGATGGAAACACACTGTCTTAAGATTCCGAGTTCTTTATTTGGGAATATCTTGAAGGAAGGAATACATATTAAATTTTAGTTAACAAACCAGTTGCAACATCTGAGAGTCATAACTTTAATATACACACGCTACTGTTCAAAAGTCTGGGGTCAGTAAGTTTAAATAAATTAATATGTTTATTAATCATTATAATATTACAAAAGATTTATTTCAAATAAATGCTGTTCGTTTAAACTTTCTACACTTTTAAAAATAAAAGCTCTCTTTATTAGCATCCCTGAAAAGCTTTTTAAACCCATGGAACCTTCCCATTCCACAAAAGGTTCTTTATAGTGGAGTCTGATTAGTTATATTAAGATTATATACATTTTATTGTATTGTATTAAAATATGCTTGTTTTTTTTTTTAAGTTTTTTTAAAGAACTTTTGTTTGGGGAACCCAAAATGAGATTAATGATGCTGAAAATCAGTTTTACCATAACAGGAGTAAATTATATTCAATTATATTAAAATATAAAACATTTTTTTTAAATTGTAATAATACTTCAAAATATTACTGTTTTCCTTTTGATCAAATAAATGCATGAGTATAAAAGACTAGAAAATCTTTTCCAACCCCAAACTTTTGCAGTGTAAATTGATAATTGTTCTATAAGACACATATTGAATTAAATCTCACCTGCAGCCATGGGAAAATATCCACCAAGCTGTCTTTAGCAACTGTATCCACGATACCCTGGCTGTACTGGAGCATGGACTCAAACTCAGCATCTCCACGTTTGTACGAGGAGTTGAAACACAAAGCACACACCACGTTTGTGACGGCACGGGTCAGCTCCGGTGCCAGATCCACAGTGCTGTTCTGGGTTTCAGTCAACACTTCACACATAGAGCTCGCCTCCCTGCAAACTTTAGAAGAAGAATTGAGTAGCAGGTTCTGTAAAAAATACATATTTTACATATTCTTTACATATTTAATAACATGCTGGCTGCAGTGATACTCACTTATCTTCTCAATAGAAACTGAACCTTCACCAAACATACAAAGAGCTCCATGAACCATTTTCCGATGGAACTTCCATGTGGAACTGTAGTCAGCAAATGCTATATCTTTCCCATCTCGAGTTAACAAGTCTGTTGTAACCTTTAATATAATTATAAAAAGCCTCATTAAAAAAACTCATCTGTAAAATTAAAACATTTAAGTTTAGTCAACTTGAAATGTGAAATTACAATTTTGATTGTAGAGTTGACTAAACTTCAAACTTTAAGGCAGCATGGACATTAACTTTTTTAATTGAAACAACTTTTTTTTTAAAGTGCAGTATAATTCAATTGCTGATGAAAGTGATTTAAAGCAGTTTACTTACAGTTCGTGGCCTCCCTGCAAATATTTTTCCTTTTTTGATCAGAACCTCTTTCGCATGATGGTGGTTGTTCACGATAAGGACTTTGTGGGAGCCCATCATGAGGGAATAAATATCTCCGTATTTCTCCTGCAGTTGCTGAAAGAAGATGTGTGGAGGACTGTCACTCACGAGGCTGAGGAGACTCCCAATGATGGGCATCGAGGGGAGGCTTGGAGGAGATCTGTTCCCTGGCACAAATCCATTCATTTTCCTTTTGAGATACAGTGCAGCCAGAGTTACTGCAGATAACAGACATGAACAGAGAAGCCATGGTAGGATGAGTGGTTCAGACATTGTCAATATACATTCAACCAAGTTGTCCACCAGCTCTATATCCAAAACAGCACTGCCCATGTGTGCAAGCCAAAGGAGACTTTTATGCTAACTCTTCAATGCCACCTCCTTGACCCTGAAATAGTTTAGCTTCCTCTATCTAAGTGTCATCTGGGCTGGCCTGTTTTCAACAAAGCTGCTGATTGGATCTGTAAGACTGAGAACTGTTTGAGGAACGACCACTCCTCAAGAAGACAAAGGACCTTGTTGGAAATGATCATTTGAACTAATCATTTGAGACAAAAGTAACCTGCTTTTCTTCTCCTCATCCCCCACTCGTTCTATAACCAGTACTCACACACGAATATATGGTTTTAATGTGAACAATTATACTTTTTAATACATGTTTGGTATCATGTGAAATGTCTCAGTGCGACTGCACAAGTGTCACTTCCATAAGTCAAACCAAAGGTAGTAAGGTTTTTAGGAGTTTAGAGATAAAACTGGCACACAAAGGAATGTGGTCTGCAAAAGGGGACAAATGGTCTCCTACCCCCAAAAGGTAGCCTCTGAATGCAAATATCCATAATTGTTAGCACATGTTTCTATGTGAAAGAAGTTTAATGAAATGTAGCAAGGGGCATTCCAGAGCATTTGATGTTTTGTTTTGATCACCTTTAAACTGATTATAAAATTACTGGACATGATAAATTGTAAACATTTGATTTTATTCTAACAGACTCTGACATTATTTTCATTAAAAATTAACAAGAACAAAATGGAACAAAATCCTTTATTTATTTATTTATTTTTGTAAATGGTCAAGCAAGGAGGTGGTTAAACTTTAGAAAATGAACATAGCTGAAACTAAACTTTATATGGACTTGTCTTGAAGATGTCTTGTTTTTTGTTCATTTTCTATAGGGTTTTCAATAAAATTATGCCAATAACATTAAAGAAGCATTAAAATGAGCAAAATGAGTAGGCTAACTAAAAATAACTAAAATAGTTTAGTCTGTTTGTTGGTTTATAAACGTAATGTATGAATGAATAATACAATCTTTAAATAATATTTTTTCCTCACAATAACTCGAGTAACAGTATAGGATGTTTTTAAATTTGCTACGTTTAATGCTAGATTATTTTTTATGTTAAATAATGTATTATATTCGATTGGTTTCACAACACAAAAATAGGCTAAATGTGCCAAATAAACTGTGATATGCGTGACTTTACTCGACTTGATCGGAAGAGCTCTCTTTTTAGATATAATTTCAAAAACCTCTCGTCAGTGTCGTTAAAGACTGTGTCATTCGCGTTCACATTTTAAATTGTCCCTCTCCAGGATCCGTAGTAAACAGTGATGGCTTCTTCCGAGACACAGTCGCGTTTCGGTCAATCTGTTAAAGGTTTATTGTCTGATAAAGTCACTTCTTGCAGTGGAGATGTAATCGCTCTAACCCGTCAAGTGTTGAAAGGATCCCGGAGCCAAGAAGTAACGAAACGTTTTCTTACGCCATATTGTTTCTGTAACGTTAATTGTTTCCCTCTTAGGAGAGCCTCAACTTATTACGCTGCCTAGACAACATTTTTCGATAGCACAGGCCCAAATATTCGGTGGTAGGCTATATGATGTTCAGACATGCTGTCTAGAAACTGGGTTTTAGGACGCACTCTGACAAGGCTCCGTATTAATGCTATTCATATTTGTAACGGTCCCTTCTACTTTACAGCTACTCAGTCAGGCAGCGAGAAATATGGTAATTCAAGAAGATGCCATTCTGCATTCTGAAGATGTATGTGATATAAAAGCTTAATTATTAAATTTTCGTTTATTATTATTATTTAATCTTTAATAAAGCATTTAACTTCTTCTTTATTCTTACAGAGTCTACGGAAAATGTCTATTATAACGACCCACTTGCAATATCAGTAAGTGTGTGTTGCATACTGCATTTATCTTCATTATCATGTATACTACCAGTCAAAGGTTTGGACACACTTATGTATCTTGTGATTTTTTTTTTTTTTTTTTTTTAATAGACACCTTTAGATCCTAAGGCTGTAAATGCGTAAAATAATTGTAAAACTAGTAAATGATGACCTCAGTATAAAGTTTGTTACAATTTTTTTGTCTCTATGTAAATCCCCAAATAAATTCCTAAATATACGAGAGAGTCTGTCTAATATATATATATATATATTTTTTTTTTTGCCTCTCAAATCCAGGCAAGAAGCCATTCAAAAGAAGTAAGTCATAATATTTAGCCTATATAATTGAAATCTATACAAAATTACTTTCAATAACTCTTCATCTTTAATATCTTTCACAGTGTAGAACACTCCAAAAACCTGCAGGACCAGCTAAGACACTTGATGAAGTAATGGAGCTCTTCTGTGGATATAGCCTATACTCTGGTCTTTCACTGATTTTTTTTTACTTTTAACATTAGATCACATCATAATTTGAGACTGCAGATGATAGCTCATTTCATAGCAGATTGCTCTTTTAGCACATGCACAGGTCATCATCCTCTTCTGTTCTTATGGCCTGCTTCTTGACACTCATGCAAAACATGCATTAGAACATCAAGTGAAGGATTTTCTTTGAAAGATTACTTCCAGTATTCATATTTGTCTTTTTGAAATCATAGTACAATGTCAAAACAGGTTGCACTGTTTTTGTCTCATCTTTTAAGCATACATTTGTGTAAGAAGATTTTCTTTTAGACTTTTAGATCTTGAATTTATTATACACCAACTGTACAAATTGTATTTTCTTAATTTATTTGTTATTGTCGCGCTTGTTATTTGCTATTGTCTTGTTATTGTGTCTTTGAATATGTTGTATAAAATGGCACAAGTAATTGTTTCTTCACATTTTGCTAATTCTTTATTGTGTGTAATCTTGGAGCAACTTTATGTGGAAAACTATGGCAAATTGATGAAATGTGTCCTTTGTTGAAAGTCCAACAGGGGGGTAAATGATAACGTTTATCCCACATGCAAAATCAGCACCCCCTTTGCAAGGGCAAGCAGATGGATGTCCATGACCTAGAGCGAGGCCTTGAGCATAACTATCTACTTCAACAAAGTTTTGACTCTTATCTGCAAGACTTAATATAATATACATATATATATATATTTCAGTCAAAATATTAGTGAGGGTCAAAAACTATACTGATTTCAAAATAGTAACACGTTGTATTGTCACAATTGCATTTATAATCTCTTGACAGTTGTGTAACTTTTTAATAAAACGGGTAATTCAAGAAAGTTATAAAAACCTTTTAAAAGTGTTGAAAAAAAATAGTTGGTAATGCAATGTCAACAGTTATAATAAATACAAGTTAATTTTAAGTCCTTGTTAATGATCTTGCACTTTGCACATCTGCTCATTCATACTCACAGGATCATGCAACCTTGAATTGGAAAGAATGTTTTGTACCTCCCATAGTTCAACTTATCAGTAACCAAGGTCCATATTAATGTAGTCTTGCCACCTGCCAAGAACTTGTGTAAAAGCAAGTCTTGATTTAGTCATTACTATTTAGAATGAGTTTTTCAAAAGTATAATGTCTTATGAGCTAATAAATAGGCTTACAAAATATTCTTTAATTTGATTTATGTGGAATGTCCATTGAAATCGCTCAGAGCAACATTGAGTGCTTTTTCACACAGTGATAATCGCCCATTTAAGAATATTTCCATATCAGTTTTATCTTTATTAATTAAACAATATATGCAAATAAACAGTTTTCATTCTAACTATGACAATGTAGGCTATAATAAAGAAAACTCGAAATATTTACAGAGCTAAGCATGGTTGTATTCGTGTTGTGCCCTTCAAATCTGCAACATCCTCTTGCACATTTTACTCTGTTATTCATGTTCAGGTGGTACTGATTTTGAAAAAGGAAGTCGATTAGTCAAAATGCGTTATTGTTGGGCTTTTGGCTCCCTCTATAGGCAAAACAGCAGCCAAACAAATTATTATACAGCAAATAAATAGTCTGGGGAGATTACAGGTTTGTTGGCTATAGTGATAAGGATGTAATGACGGAATTACGACATCGTTTTTCAATATTTTTTAGTCTATATTATTTTGTACATATTCAATATATTCATAAAAATAAACCAAAAAGAATACACATGCACTCATTTACAGGCTTATTACCGTAATCAGTATAATACCCGGACACTGACTTTACCACCACATAGGTAAACAAAATACAATTAATTATAACTAAACTGGATTTGGTTATAATGTATGTATTTTATTTTGTTTGCCTATATTGTGGTATAGTCAGTGCCCGATGTATTATAATGATTATGGTAGTAAATGCTAATTTCCACATCTGCAAGGAATTCTATTTTGTTTTGTGTCTGGTTTCTGTTCCATGTGAATAAACTTATTAAAATACTTGATATGTTTACATTTAAAATAGCGCGCGCGCGCGCGTGTGTGTGTGAATATGTAGTTCTAAATGTAGCTATTAAAAATATAGTAGATGTTTTTGTTCAAATCCAATTTAAAGTCTTCCAAAAGGTGACAGCTAATAAAGGCAAAGTAAGGGGGGGGGAATCTAAATATTAATGTATTAGTATTCAATTTTCCTCTTTCTTCATTTTCCTCCTTTTTTCATTTTCTGAAACATCACAAACTGTTTACTTTGGAATGTGACATAATGAACGCATGGAGGCGTTACGAGTTTGTTTATCTGGCAGAGACGCGCACGCGCTTACAAGCAAATACAAGGAGATTTTTTTTTTTACTCTGTTCGGTTAATTTATTGTATATTTCCTAATGTATGATTTACACTAGTAAAACCATCAAACTGTTTTCTCTCACTCTACCTTCTTCAGAATGAAGTTAAACCCCGAAATTTCAGT
Source organism: Pimephales promelas (assembly GCF_988280905.1). Classification (NCBI taxonomy): domain Eukaryota; kingdom Metazoa; phylum Chordata; class Actinopteri; order Cypriniformes; family Leuciscidae; genus Pimephales; species Pimephales promelas. The sequence continues at coordinate 15,630,120 of NC_142779.1, forward strand.
AGCTACGTTAATGCGATGTTTTGGCCAGGACTTTCAATGGTGAGCGTGAGATACAGTTGGCCGTCGGTGACCACTCCCACCTTTTAGGTACTGCTCATTTTACCAGCTGATTTGTCTTTGGAAACACCCACTACCGGGTTTAAGGCCGATATCACCGCCTCTCCCCCGACATCTCGCGCCATGTCATTGGATGCACCCGGGCTCAATTTGCATACGCTACCGGGTTGGTCAGAACGAACGTCCGTCACTAGGCATCTGTACTCACAGCAGTTCACATAGAGCGTGTTGGTGTGTCATCGTGGTGCAGAGAGGCATCGATACGCGGTGAGTAATGCCGGCCTTGTTGCTTGATGTCAGGACGGCCATAGAGAAGATGAAGGCGGACGCGGATTCCCTCTGACTGTGGCATCCTACATTCATTGACTAAAGCCTGCCCATTGTCAACATGGCAGAGCAATGGACCGCAGTGCCCACTTCTAATATGGCGGCGCTGAACCGGGCTAGATCATTGACTGTTATGTTCTTAATTGTCAGCAGTTGTCTGATCAGTAGCACTGATGGCAAAGACGCGCCAGAAGAGACTGTCATCATTGGCATCCGGCTCGAGGACACCGGCGAGGTGTCGTTTATGGAGAGAGGCATTCTGCGCGTCAGCGAGCGATCTCGTGTCAGGTTAAGGGTCTATGGGCAAAACATCAACAACGAGACGTGGTCCAAACTCGCCTTCACGGAACACAGCAGCAGCGCACCTGCAGAGAGCCAGAGCCCCGGAGACGCACCTGCCTCTCATCCCTGCGGCATCCGATCCTCCGATATCATCATCCTTCCTAACGTGGAGGTAACCCGAAAGACATCTGGGATTATTGAACTAGATGTGAAGCCTCTGCGAAAAACAGAGAAGAGTAAATTGTATTACCTGTGCATCGCTGCCACAACACCTGGCGCGCAGGACTCGTGGTCCGAGAACACCTGGTTCTATCATGACGGGCATGACACTAAAGTGCTCGTGGTGGAGGAGAAAAAGTTCCTGCTGCCTTTCTGGCTGCAGGTTATATTTATTGCCATGCTGTTGTGTTTGTCCGGCATGTTCAGCGGGCTGAATCTGGGACTGATGGCGCTGGATCCCATGGAGCTCCGGATTGTCCAAAACTGCGGGACTGAGAAGGAGAAGAATTACGCGAAGAAGATCGAGCCAGTCCGAAGCCAAGGAAACTACCTTCTGTGCTCTTTGCTTTTAGGAAATGTTCTGGTCAATACCACTTTGACCATACTGCTCGATGACATCGCAGGATCGGGGCTGATCGCTGTGGTGGTGTCCACCATAGGGATCGTTATATTCGGAGAAATCGTGCCACAAGCCATCTGCTCCAGGCATGGGCTCGCCGTGGGTGCAAACACAATATTCCTGACTAAATTTTTCATGATCCTCACTTTCCCTGCATCTTATCCCGTCAGTAAACTCCTGGACCACGTGCTGGGGCAGGAGATAGGCACTGTGTACAACAGGGAGAAGCTGCTGGAGATGCTCAGGGTGACAGATCCGTATAATGACCTGGTGAAAGAGGAGCTCAACATCATCCAGGGTGCTCTGGAGCTCAGGACTAAAACTGTGGAGGATGTCATGACACCTTTGCGAGACTGCTTCATGATCGCCGGTGATGCCATCCTGGACTTCAACACCATGTCTGAGATCATGGAGAGCGGCTACACGCGCATTCCTGTGTATGAGGGCGAGAGATGTCATATTGTGGACCTGCTGTTTGTCAAGGACCTGGCCTTTGTGGATCCTGATGACTGCACGCCATTGAAAACCATCACCAAGTTCTACAGCCACCCTCTGCATTTTGTCTTCAATGATACAAAGCTGGATGCCATGCTCGAGGAGTTTAAAAAAGGTAATTAAATAATGCAACTGGATAATAATACAAGTATGCTCTAGTTAAAAAAAGGTATTTGTTTTTTTAAGTTACACCCTTAATTTAATTGTTAAAGAATTCAGCTATAATGATAAAAATATGCTTAAGGAGTTTATAAATGTAAGGGGGATGTATAGGCCTATATCATTTTCATTGTTTTATTATAAAGGTACATCTTTAATTACATGTTGAAATAATAATTCAACTATATTATAATAAAAGTACATGTGTAAATGTTTCAACAACATTTTCAGACTTTCAGTTACCACTAAAGTTAGAGACTCATGAAACAGAAGTCACCTGAGGAGGTAACCACAGGAAAAGTACACTGCCAGAGCGCTCATATGAGACGGTTGGCAAAACCATAAAAAAATATCCCTACCATTAGATTTATTGGTTTATTACCACTGATCAATGTTCGTTATTACATTAACATATCATCACATAAAGAAGATATTTGGCAAACTGTGCTAGGGCGACAGTTCGATTGTGGGGGATGAACCTCTTTTCACCTTTCACAAAAAAAAAATAATGTTCATAGTTTTATTCTATAGTATTGTAACTAATGATTTGTTAAGCATTTTATAATGTGGTTAGTTGATTCCTTAATGATCAATCATTATTGTGAAGTCTGGTTTTGAGGGTCCCTGGGTCTTTAAAGGTTTTAACCACTGCTCTAAAGTAACATATACAAAATAGAGAACTATTGGAAGTGTTCGATTTCATTATGTTCAGCATCAGTAAATAGTGTTATTATTGGTTGTAAGATGTTACTTGCAGATGGTACCTTGTTGATCAGATTATCTGTTCTTTTTGATGTGTGGGATTCAATGAAGACGGTTCAAGAGGAGTTAATTAAACTTCGCTGTCAGTGATGACTCTGACTCCGATATAACATTGATTTTTGGAGTTCATGAAAAGACTGTTGTTGAATGATCAGGCTTAAGCTTTCATTTTACAACATCACAGTCATCCCATAAAGCTGTTTTACAATTGCTGTTCAGGGAATCATTCTTTCAACAGGCACTGAGAAATGATCACTCTGGCTTGTGATTTTTCACCCATTGCCCTGGCCAATCAGAACATAATGTCTGAACCAGTGAATTATTTTCTGACAGAAATACCAAACTGCAATATGAGTGGGTGAGGTTATTATGGGCCATAATGCACTGTAGAATAATGTCGTCGTGACATACAAAGTTCTGTCATGAAAGTGTAGATGGCGCAGGCTAATATGGCCTTAACTCAAGCGGGCTTGCAATTACATCATTCTCTATAGGGCACAGCCGATTGGTTCCTGCCTGCTGTATCTGTAGCCAATAAGCTCGCTGCTCAACCTTCAAATGTTTGATTAGGATTTGCCTTAGCAGTGCAGCGCGCTTTCAGAAACCCTCCACCTTCCCCAGCTCCACCTGTATAGATCTGCTGCAGGTAATTCATGTATGCTATTGTCCAGCAGCACAGCAGCATGTCTTACTTTCTCACCGCAGCGTTTCGTGTATGTATTGTAGGGCTGTCAAGCGATTAATCACGATTAATCACATCCAAAATAAAAGTTTGTGTTTACATAATATATGTGGGTGCACGGTGTATAATTATTTTATATACATAAATATACACACACATGCTTGTATATATTTAAGAAATATTTTCATGTATATACTGTTTATAGATTTTTATATAATTTATATTATGTATTTTATATATAAATAACTTTTTTCATACATATACATGCATGTGTGTGTGTATTTAAATATATATATATATACACATACATACGTATACAAAATAATTATACACAGTGCACCCACATATATAGAGTATGTAAACACAAACTTTTATTTTGGATGTGATTAATCGCGATTAATCGTTTGACAGAACTAATGTATTGACAGTAGTAAGTCCCGTGCTTGCTCTGAAGCAGCAGCAGAAGATCTTTTCCACCATGACCAAACATATCTATGGAAGCTTGTTTCCTTCGTAATGAAAAATATAAAAGGTAATTGCGACTTTTTATCTCACAATTCTGACGTTTTTTTCTCACAATTGCGAGTTTACTTCTCGCAATTCTGACATTATTTTTTAGAATTGCGAGATGGAAAGTCAGAAATGCGAGATATAAAGTCAGTATTGCGTGATATAAAGTCGCAATTGCATGATATAAAGTCAGAATTGTGAGATATAAAGTCAGAATAGCGAGTTATAAAGTCAGAATATCTATATATGAAGAGTTCAGATGCAAAAGCCTCTAAGTGCCATTTGAAATTTTCTTCTAAAATGATCATTTTTATCAAGACTGCATATTTAAGTTCAGTAATTTCACTTAAATGGCAATGAAGATTACCTATTAATTGTCATTTAAGTGAAATTACTGAACTTAAATATACAAGCTTGATAAAAATGGTCATTTTAGAAGAAAATTTCAAATGGCATTTAGAGGCTTTTGCATCTGAACTCTTCATATAATGTTGCAATTGCGAGATATAAAGTCAGAATTGTGAGATATAAAGTCAGAATAGCGAGTTATAAAGTCAGAATTGCTAGATATAATGTCGTAATTGCGAGATATAAAGTCAGAATTGAGAGATATAAAGTCAGAATTGCGAGATATATAAAGTCAGAATTGCAAGATAGTCGCAATTGCGAGATATAAAGTCAGAATTACTAGATATAAAGTCCCAATTGCGTGTTATAAAGTCAGAAATGCGAGATATAAAGTCAGAATTGCGAGATAAAAAGTCAGAATTGCGAGATAAAAAGTCGCACTTCTGTCTTTTTTTCTCAGAATTGCGACTTTATATCTCTCAATTCTGACTTTGTATCACGCAATTCTGACTTTATATCTCACAATTCTGATTTTATAACACGCAATTGCGACTTTATATGATGCAATTCGGACTTTTTATCTCGCAATTCTGAGAAAGAAAAAAAACAGAATTGTGAGATAAAAAGTCACAAATATTTATTTTATTTTTATATTCAGTGGCGGAAACAAGCTTCCATACATATCACCATTACCATGCCAGAAATGTATTTACATGCGTAAATGATATTGTTTTATTTAAAGTGTGTCTAAATAGGTTTAGTCAGTTGTTTCAATGTAAGTGCAAGTATCGATGTTGGATGGTGTTGTGTCATTTTTAAACATGCTGTCACGCAGTTGTGGACAAAGACCATAGTAGGACCATGGCCTGACATTCCACAAATTGTATCTGAACAGGAAATGGACTTAAACAGATTTGGGCAACAGTTGAGGTATGTGTAGTACAGTGTTGAGCTTGAGTCCATCAACAAAGCCTATCTTAGAAACCCCAACATCTCCTGTGTAAAGGACTCTGTATCACCCACATAAGCCTTTCTCCCCATTTCTTTGTTATGACATAGGCTACCTTTCAAACTGTGTTTACTCAACATAAAAGTAGTGATATGCTGTTATGGTGAAAGCATGTTGTCACCTGATGTGTCAAAGGGCAAGTGTCCATTAAGCTGTTGGACTCTTATTGTCGGTATCTATATTATTCATATCTTTATTTTTGTTTTCCACTTGGGTCTTATTCATCTGTACTGTATTCCCAGGCTAATTATATCTGGCTGTTGTCGCATTTTATACTCGGGTGCACTTGCTTTCAAGTTGTTGCTTGTTATGTAAACTGCTTTGATTGTGTGTTTTTTTTTGGGGTTTTTTTTTCCCTTGGCTTCTCTAGTCTTATAAAATGACTCTTCTCAGGAATGAGAGGTATTTGCATTCAAAATGTTGTGGGGTTGGAATGTGTAATCCTGTAAGCAGGGTCAGGAATTCACAGGGTTAATTGATGCTTATGTTGTTGATAATACAATGCGCATTTGGCAGATTTAAACATAAATCGTGTAGTAAACAAGACGAAGCCTCTAGTTTCCAGTAAAGGCTCTTTTAAGATTTCTGCACTGTTGTTACAGTTCCAACTGAGCAGTAAAGCAATACAAGGAAATATCCATGGGAAGAAAAGGTCTTGATTTAATAATATATATTTATAAATGTATTGTATGTTATGAATTTTGTTTGTTAAAATATACTACATTTTGAATAATATACACAACCAATCCCAATAGGGATCAGTAAGATATTGTTATAGAAATGAATAATTCTCAGGAAACATTAAGTTGATCAAATAAATGCTGGTGTTTTGAACTTTCTGTTCATCAATTAATCCTGAAAAAAGGATGTTTCATAGTTTCCTCAAAAATATTAAGCAACACAGCTGTTTTCCACATTGAAAATGATAAGAAATATTCATATTAATCAGCATATTAGAATGATTTCTGAAGGACCTTGTTACACTTAATACTAATGTATGTAGCTTATGCCAAATTAATTATATATATTTTTTTCAAATTAAGAAAAATTAATTTTAATTTTTAATTTCTGTTAGTGCTGTCAAATCAGTTAATTGCGATTAATCACATCTAACACAAAAGTTTTTGTTTACATATATATATATATAATATATATGATATATATATATTATGTAAACTACATTTTTTTATGTTAGATGCGATTAATCAATTTGACAGCGCTAATTTATAATTTCTTGTTTGCATTTTACATTTGCATTTCTTGTTGCATTTTGCAACTACAAATCTCCTATTCTGTAGCACACATTTTAATAATGTATAGGTTGTAGTGCTCTTCTCTGCCCTCAATTGGGTTCACTTTGACCAATTTCAGTCTGATTCTCAGGGAATTATCTCAGTTAAATGTGCATTTTTCAAATTAAAAGCCTCCCCATGTATAGATAAAGGGATATTTTAACAATTTATTTAAAGTGTTTATTTAAATGTATATATTGTTACATGTATATATAACATGTAACAATATATTTCTTAATTTCATTCGATAGCCTACGATGTAATTCCGATATCGATATCAACAGTATAAAAGCCCACAATGAATGTCTGTACAAACTTCTCTGTCTCTGAAGTCTCTGAAACCTCCTCCTGTAAAACTATATAATATTTTAGATGTAAAAATACAATTAGTACAAATAAATGATTGTTAATATTGAATTTGTATTTAGCCTTCATACAAACAAGAAATGTGAAATCACCGTCAAATAAATAACTCAAATTATTAATATTAATAACTTTAAACTATTGGCTAACATAGGTGGATTATATTATTCTTATAGATTTAGATTTTCAGTTGCTGCAGAAAACCCCCCCACAACAAAATAACAAAAACACATGTTGCTGAGGGACATTTTGAGTGTTGGTGAAACCCTGAAAAACAGCTTGTTCACATGTCATACGCTTTTTCAACACACATGCAGTCCTTTCAGTTTGTTTTCAATCCGATCAAGTGTTTACATGTCCTCTCGGTCAGATTAGAAAAGGAATAAACCACTGCTATAATTCTATATTGCGATATATATTAATATTGAATCATAGTCCAGCCCTAGTTCAGTCTGTCAGGATGTTTAAATATCCTAACATATTGAAGTCTGAGGAGATTCTTTGTTATTGAATAAGTAAATGTTGATCAGATTTTGTGTTTGAAATAACTGTGCAAGCACTGTTGTTATATGGATGAGTCATAGGCCTGCCATGGGGGAGAAACACTGGGGGTTAATTTACTGCACTGAAATTTCCATCTCCGGGGTGAAATATTATTAAGACTGATGTAAGTCTTTTCCTTGGGAACCTACACTTACAGTCATTGTACTGTTTAAAAAAAGGACTATATAAAAAGGAACATTGCCTTGATAAGTGCCTGCATTATTTGTAAGATGTTCCAGTGAAGCATCACAGACGTGCCACCCACAGTCCCACCAACTATTTATAGGGAAATTCCATTACGGAAAATATCTAAGGAAAAACCTCATTCCATAAATAAGGTGGGAATGTACAAAATGTGGCTGTATGTGTTGTCTAGAAAGCATGTGTTCACTTGGAGTCAAGTTCTGTTTACTTACTTGATCCAAAAAGTTTAGGCACTCTAATTCATCTTGGAGTTTTTTTTTGTAAAAAAAAAAAAAAAAAAAAAAAGTTTTCTGATCGACAGCCATGTCTCAGAAAGCTAGTGTCTTATTCTCACATGCAAGAGGTCATATTCTTATGCCTTGAGAACTGCTAATTGATGCTATGGTAGCATTGTCTCAGCGTATTATGTGACACTGAAAATTGTATATTCGAATAGAAACAGTTATTTATTTCACCAATATCACTGTTTTTACTGTATTTTTGATCAAATAGACCAAAATTGCCTTGGTGAGCATAAGAGACTTTTTTTCAAACATTGAATGTCATTTTTATCAGGATAACTGCACCCTTCAGAGCTCATAAAAACTAGACTTGTGAAAGAACTTCCCAAAACGGTCAAACTTAAATAGCCCGATTTTCTATTATTTGCTGTTAAAGCCTCTGTGACACTGTGTGGGCATTTCTTGGAAGCTCAAAACAATGACTTCACTTCTCTAGATTCTTTGGATGTAGGACCTATTTGTGTTCTCAGTTTGGCTAAAACTGCACTGAACTGATGAACGATCATTTATTGGGTCTTAAATGGTTCATGTGTTGAGAAGTGACTGTCTAAAACTCTCCTAAGATCAGATAGATCAGGGGTGAGGGATGTGGGCGGCCTCTGAAAACCAACTCTGTTTAACAGCACCTCTTTGTTACAGTCTAAACTGTTTATTTACAAAATAATCTTATTTTCCTGCTGTCAAAGTCATGCTGGTTTTAAATGCAAATAAGCCTAAATTTCCTTAGGCAAGTGTTGGTGCACTGCTTACTGATTCCAACAGGCATGAAACAGGCCCGGACAAGATCGGACCAAGATCGGTCAGTCATTAACTCGGGTCTGGCCGCCCAGTAGTTTTTAAAGAAACCTCTTCTCTCTCTCTCTCTCTCTCTCTCTCTCTCTCTCTCTCTCTCTCTCTCTCTCTCTCTCTCTTTCTGCTGGTGTATATAGTGGAATTCATGGAAAAGTTTTATGCAGACACCCTACATAATGGATTGCTACACTGTCACGCCGGTGAGAGCATCGCCCAAGTGGAATGGAAACTTCATTTCAGATCTAATATTAGCTCAAGCTCTGGAAAATTCCTTTTAAATGATCACTAGCTGAGAAACAGGAAAAGAATTTTCTTTAACATTTTGGTTGACAGTGCTGGGCAGGAATTTTTTAAGCAGCTTATCAAGGAGGTCCTGGGAAAACAGATGTGGAACCACGAGAGATTTGCTAAGAAAACGCGACAGATCATTGTCTGACTCGGAGAACTTCTTGTTTGAATAGTCACAATTGTCAAAGAGTAACTCTCTCATAAATTTTGATAAGCATGCATGACATTTTTTAATCATAAACCAACAGAACTGAGATTCTATGGTGCATTTATTTGTAGAGGGTTCAGGAAGACCAGACCACCATGTTTGATATGATCCGAAATGAGAGATGCCTCATAACCTCAACTATTTATTGTTTTTGCGCTGGCAGGTAAATCCCATCTGGCCATTGTCCAAAGAGTGAATAATGAAGGAGAGGGTGACCCATTCTATGAAGTTCAGGGCATCGTCACGCTAGAGGACGTCATTGAAGAAATTATCAAATCTGAGATTCTTGATGAGACAGACTTATACAGTGAGTAACATTTACATTTACAAACCAAGCAAACACTTGTATTTTATTTTTATTCTACTTATTCAATGCCTAGAATAAATAGACTCCAATTATGTATTTCAAAAAAACATTTAAAGCCCAATTCATACATAAAATGACTTGAATGCACCTTTTTCTTGATAAATATTAAAATGTGTTCTGTCATAATTTCAAGGTAAATTTTTTTACTTTGATTGAACCACATGACATTTTTAAGATTCATTACATCGAACCTTTACTTGAAAATGGAATAAAATGTATTCAAAACCACATGAATCGACACTAATACAAACACTATGTTTTCTGAGAACTTGGAACAAGTGTTTTAAACTAGACATTTAAAAGATTTTTCCTTTCTTTAATGTCACAGACCCAAAGTCCCTTTAAGACAAGTCATTTCACTTGGTGGCCATCTTTGAAACGCCCTTTGGGCAGCTTTTCAGTCAAGTGCAGCTCCCATCTCTTTGAATGGGGAAACATGAAAATTTTCCGAACTGTTTGCCAAGCTTATGATTAAATTTCACATTTGAAATATGACAACATCGGTTTGATAAATTTTGTTTTTAAACGCTTGAATCATGACAAAAAAAAAGAATTTTTCAGGCTGGACAAAGTTAATGCACATTCCTAAGCGCACGTCTAAGAACACTAACTGTTTCTATTGGAACCAGAGCTTTTAACAGCAGCAACAGTGACTCAATGACTTTACCAAATCGCCGATTGGCTCGACTGCACGTTTCAATTTCTCCCATTCATAGTAATACAAATGCACCACCTTTCTAAAATCTTTGATTGACCCCATGCATTATCATTACATCCGCATCCTGGGAATTGAAACCCATAACCTACCCAATATTTTAGATCTCACAATGCTGGTCAAAACATCTAACCATGTCCTTCTGTTATTCCCAATGAAAGCTGACAACAAGACGAAAAAGAAGATAGCTCACAGGGAGAAGAAACAAGATTTCTCCGCTTTCAAACCGACAGATAACGAGTTGAGGGTGAAAATATCTCCGCAGCTTCTTTTGGCCACACTGCGTTTCCTGGCAACTGGTACTGATGTCCTGCATGTAACTACATGTGTCTCTGCATTCATAATCATAAAAATAATAAGAAAAAAAATCACAAACTCACTCTTAAAGCGTTCTTAAACCTTGTTTTTTTTTCTTCTCCTCCAGAGGTGGAGTCCTTTAGTGCTGCTCAAATGTCAGAGAAAATCCTCCTGCGCTTGCTGAAACATCCTAACGTCATCTTGGAGCTCAAATATGATGACAAGAACAAGAAAATGTCAGAGCACTACCTCTTTCACCGCAACAAGCCTGTGGACTACTTCATCCTCATCCTGCAGGTCAGAAGAACATCCTCAGCTGTATCTCAATGTAATGAGTTTTGTTTGAGCGAAAGGTCACAACCGTTGCAGACCTTGATCTATGTGCAACATCATGGCCTTGATTGAAATCTTGAAGCTCTCAACATAGTGAGCAGCCTAGCAAAGACTCTCAGAGGGTCGGCCACCTACTAAAGCCCCCAATATACTCACACCAAAGTTCTGTTTCGTTCTTCACTTTGAATGAAAATACATACGTTGACAGGCAGATAGGACATCGTACCATCGCATTTGAACTGAATGCAATGATTGAATCCTATGCCTTCCACAGACGATATATATAGCATGCTAGCATAACAAAAAAATGTTTCTGGAACAAATTGCCTACCCTGCCTTTAAAGGAGTTGTTCTCGTTTTAAAAAAAACTTTTGCTGATAATTTACTCACCCCCATGTCATCCAAGATGTCCATGTCATTCTTTCTTCAGTCAAAAAGAAATTAAGGTTTTTAATGAAAACATTCCAGGATTTTTCTCCATATAATGCACTTCAGTGGGAACCAAACGGTTCAAGGTCCAAAAGACGCTTTCAGTACAAACTGTTCAAAGGGCTTTAAACGATTTCAAATGGAAAATAAGGGTCTTATCAAGCGACACGATCGCTCATTTAAAAAAAAAAAAAAAGTTTTATAAGCTCAAATGGTCGCATTGCTCTGTTCTGTGATGCGCGTTCGTGACTTCCCTGTTCAAACTCGTTTATCAAAATGAACGAATCTTTTTTCGTGTCATTTGGTTCATTCAACGAACGAAATGAACGAGTTGACTCTGGAAAATATTACTTCATTTTGATGAACGAGTTTGAATAGGAGAGTCATGAACGAGAATGACATGGATATCTTGGATGACATGGGGGTGAGTAAATTATCAGCAAAAGTTTTTTTTTTAAAGTGAACTACTCAGAATCAAATTTTGACAAATTCTTGGCAACAACGCAGACTTCATTTTAGCCGATCAATGACAACCTTTCTGAAAAAAAAAATCGTCGACTACTTATTTGATTCAGTACTGAAAATGAACTCAACCACTTTTCAAAAACCTGTATCTCTGTTGGCCCACAGGGGAAGGTGGAAGTTGAGGCTGGAAAGGAGGGGATGAAGTTTGAAGCTGGTGCCTTCTCGTATTATGGAGTGCTGGCTCTAACTTCCTCACCAGGTCTGAACAATGCATAGTCTCACTTATTGCACAAACTCGCTAGAAGTCAGGGTTTTGATGAACTCTGAAGTTTTTACACTTTGTATGGCTGATATCTTTATTTCATCCAACTCTTTCCACCAAATCATGCATGATTTTCTTTTCTATCAGATTTATTATTTGATTTCTTTGAGCTTGTGGAATACTCTCTTGAATCAATCACATTATGCAAATGCACACTATGCAAATGATTACTCGTTTGATTCTTGGTGGAATTCTGTGTAAATCATGTTTTTCCTCCCTATGATTTCCTTCTGTCTCTTCCTCCTTCTCTCTTGTTCTCCAGTTCCTCTCTCCTTGTCTCGAACCTTTGTGGTGAGCAGGGCAGAATCACTGGCAGGATCTCCAGGTACTGCATTTGTTTCTCCTCTGAATAATCTTTTCACATCAGAATTTGAATATTTGAATGGTGCGAACAAGGTCCTCTTTATCAGAAAAAAAGTAAATGTTAGTAAATGTAATGTTTAAATGTAAAAAAAAGTATTGGTCTGATCATCATAATGGGAGCCAATAAGCAAATGAGACATTCAAAACCTTTTGATGAATGTTTCTTTTATTCAGCCAAAAGATCGATCAATTGAAACAAATATTTTTGCAAAATTGCAAATGTCAAAACGGCTTTTGTTCACTTTATCCACTTTTATCCATTCACTTTAGCTATTCAAAGGTTTTAAAAAGGAATTAATACTTATATTCAGCAGAGATGCATTAAATGAAAATGAAAAATCTTTTGCAACATTCATCAAAGAATCCTGAAAAACCACATAAATTTTAAGCAGCTCAACTTTATAACATTGGTAATAATAATACATTCTTATTAAGAACAAAATCAGCCTATAAGAAGTGTTTCTGAAGGATCATGCTAAAATTTCAGCTTTGCCATCATATGAATAATTTTAAAATGTATTTAAATTGAAAACAGTTACTTTAAAATGTAATAATATTTCACAATACTACTTCTACACTTCTTAATAAAAATCTTCTGACCCCAAACTCATGAATGGTAGTGTACTTGCTATCTATTTATGTCATTTATTCACATATTTAGCAAATTTGTCATGTATATTTTTCTAAATATGAAACAATCCACACAGTTAGACATCTGACCCTGGGATTATATACATTCCAGTGAAATGACTGTTGTACTGCTTCCCCACAGACACCCTTTGAACCTTTTCTTTAAGAAGTGGAGAACCTAATCTTATTTTGATTAAAAACTCTAAATTGCATGTGAGTTAAGCAGATGTTCTAATCCTAATTGTCACTTTCTGACAAAGTTTAAAAATGTGCAAACATGCAGTGGATTATAAACATTGTTTTATCAGCAGTACAAAAGGTAGTGACAGAAGACTGCTAGAAGCGAGTGGCTAATGTTGTCCCTTATTTATGTGGATTTATTAGGCTACAAAAGCAAATCCTCACTGGGTTTCTTGCAGAGAAAAATCAAAGTCACATTAAATGGCTATCACATTGTACATTTGGATTGTAAATAAATGAAGTCTAAACACACCAAAGCATTCCACAGCATGGTTCATGAGAAGAGTCAGGGCTTCCAAAATGAATGGAACATCAGACAAGCATCTTTTCTTTGGTTTATTTACATCACAGCAGCTGACCACTGACCTGCATGTCACCCTTTATTTGCTATACAGAAAATAAGTCACCTCCGCGACCGTTCGGACTCAACCACTCAGACTCCCTGAACAGGAGTGACCGGATGGAGGCGGTCACTCCCACACTGGGCAGCAGCAACAACCAGCTCAACTCCTTCCTGCAGGTCTATGTGCCGGACTACACCGTGAGAGCCGCCTCTGACCTGCTTTACATCAAGGTTTGAATGCTGCTAAGAATTTATATTGCCCTTCTGAATCTCAACTCAGACCAGTTTATTTGGATTGCATAGAATTGAAAGCCTTCTAGAACCTCAACTGAAGTTTGAGACACTTTGTGATCATGTATTTTTATGCCTAAAACTGACAGTCGTATTACATTTATTTTTAGCATAAGCTTGTATCCAAAGCCAGGGCCGTCATGCAGCTTGAACGTTAGTCCGTTGGTACTTTTGTTGTTTAGTGCGGAGGATTTCAAACCTTATTTTAATCCAAGGACCCTCAAATATGATACACCACACTTTCAGTAATATAAAGACAACTATATTTTATGCTATTAAAAATTAAACATTTGCTATTTATATTGTAATTACAAACCCACCAAAATAAAACTAAAAAGGATTAAATAAAAGTAAGTAAGCATGCACATTTATTCTATAAGCATGCACATTTATTCTTAAGCATGCACATTTATTCTTAAATTCTTAATATATATATGCACTTGTCTAATATCTAAAACCTCAATACCAAGTAAAAAATTAATATATATATATATATATATATATATATATATATTATTTACTTGGTATTAAGGTTTTAGAGATATTAGAATCCAGAATCTTACAACGTTACCATATAAAGACAAACATCATTTATTTTTATTTATTACACACACAAAAATCCATGCAAAGCAGTTTTACAGTTTGAGCAAGATAAACAAGAGCAGAATCTAACAGCTGAAAGATTTCTGAACATATTTCACAAAGGAGAACATGAGAGAATTAGCAGGTTTAGTTTTTTAAATTATTGTGAAAAACTAGAGCTGTCGATAGAATCAAATAATTTCATTTAAAAAAGTAAACAAAGAAGATAAATCTGCAGATTTACGTCTTTAGAAAGCTGTATGAAACAATAAGAGCATTACATTTGGTAGATGTGTTTGGTAGAATTGTTAAACAAATCTTATATTTTAAATAAACATTTTAACTTTTTAAAAATACATTTTGCAAAAACAAAAGAATATGTGGCAAAAAATTGAAACCCACTTGGCTCTAAAAATCTGAAAATCTCAGTTTGAATTAGCTTGACGCTTCTATTCAAAGCAACTTTGAATTAATTTTTTTAATATTTACAGAATTAGCAGTGCTACATCACAAAATGTCCAAAATAGGCCAGAATAATTACAGCTCATTAATTTTTGTTCCCCCTTCTCTCAGGTGACCCGCCAGCAATATCAGAATGCCCTGATGGCGTCTCGCATGGACAAAACACCTCAGTCCACGGACAGCGAGTTCACCAAGATCGAGTTGACCTTCACAGAGCATCAGGATGGACCACTGGATGAGTCGGCCACTCTTTTGACCGCCAATACGCACAGACCCAACCACACTGCCCACAACGACGGGGCTATTTAACCACCCTCAGCGGAGAGAGATGGCGAGAGAGCGCTCGGCTCCATTAGAGAGGCCTTCTTGTACACCGTGCAGCTTCCATTTGACATAACTCGTATCACGGTCGATTTCAAAGGGGACCGTACGCAGAGACTACAATGTGAAGGGCCGCATATCCCACAATGCATGCACTAATGACCTTAACACTTTTTGTAGGCAGCGGATCAGTCAGGGACCACAAAATCATTCTCGCTCGAGGACTTACACACTTGAAGTTCATACTCACACGCTTTCACTTAGGTGCAAGGTGACGACCCACACCACACCTCCTCGACCAGACACGATACAAGAAGGACAAAGAAATAATGGTGCCTTTAGACAGCGCTCGGTTACGGTCAACAAAGGAGATCTAGAGGCCCCCGAGGGCCGGAGCTCTCCCAAATCTTCCATTCGATCCAGGAAGCCCGAGTAGATGCAACCACAAGGGGAGATATCGGCGACCAGGAGGCTTGGAAACACTCGATGGAGATCAATATCACTAAGCCTTTCGAGAAAATCCAGGATACGTCTCAGCCTGTCAGAGCAGAACTGAGAGTCCTCACGACCAAAGACATTTGGCAAGGACAGCAAATAACGGGAAAAATAAGTTCAAGAGAATTTGTTACAAAATAGTAGCCTCGGATATGACACGCATTAGCAGGCAAACAGTATTTGCCTGGACTGTGCCAAATAACACCAACAAATTCAGTGATTTCTTCTGCCCGGGTTAATCCACGTCACGTACAGATGCGCTTTGTACAGCGTTCGCAGTACAAAGAAATCAGATGTGTTTACATATGAGGGCCTTTTTCATCTATATATGTGTGTGTGTATATATATATAGAGAGAGAGAGAGATTTTTTTTTTTTACATCAATCCTGATTGCGCGCCTGAGGTACAGCGTCACCTATTTTAAGGTGAATAGATTATGTCTCATGACTGGTTCCATTTTTATGTACGTCGGACCACTCTATTAACGATACTTTTTTGATTTTCAGTGCATTTGTTGTAATCGTGTAACTTCATTTTTAAAAGAAATATTTTGTACGTCACAACAACCTTTCTTCAGATAGTTTCAAGCTGCATTTATGACCTAAAAAAGAAAACATGTAAAGGACTATTTCAGGAACTTACACCTATATTTGTCTTCAGATTCAGATTGCTCTTTTATCTTACTTTTATTATTTTTTTAGAGAAAAAGCTATT
Source organism: Pimephales promelas (assembly GCF_988280905.1). Classification (NCBI taxonomy): domain Eukaryota; kingdom Metazoa; phylum Chordata; class Actinopteri; order Cypriniformes; family Leuciscidae; genus Pimephales; species Pimephales promelas. The sequence goes on from NC_142779.1 coordinate 15,646,710, forward strand.
CATGTAGGACTCAATGCCATGGGATTGTTAAAGATTTTTAAAACCGACGAAAAAGGAAAATAATTAAGCATTAATGTATTTATTTTTGTTTTATTATGACAAGCTTACACTAACTCTTGATACATAGGGGAACGATTCTCTGGATGATGTTTTTATCCGCTGTGTTTTTTCTTTTTTTTCTTTTCTTATTATCAGAACCTCCTGAGACGCTTCCGTCAGAAGCATAAAGCCGCTGGATATCAGGACATTCACATCTGAAGTGTTTTATGTAGCAACCTCTCAGTGCAATAGTGCAACAGCTATGCAGGGACAATCATGACCAATTAATGAGCTCACAGGTAGGACAAAATAACCAAAAGTAAACTTGCAGAATTTAATAAGAGACTGAGAGGTAGAATAAGTTTGTTAGAGTAACATAACTATTGTTGAGATGTAAAATAGTGATTGTTAAGCGCTAACAAAGGCTTTATTCCTGTTCTTCTTTATCAAACACTTATTCCATTTTGTTCACACTGTGTTAAAGAGGAACGCCCTTTCATTTCGCTTAAAGCATTTGGTGATGTCCTACAGGTCAGATCAGTGTTTTCACATTGGATCGCCTGCCATAGAGAAGAGGAAATGTCTTTAAAAATGTGGTGCTCTAACATGCCGTTTGAGTCTGTCATACACTGCTGCTATTTTCAATCTTGAATGTGTATAGAGATATTGTACAGTCAGTCATAAATCAGAGAGTACTATTGTATGCTTACATACTATAAACCAGAAAATGCTATATCAGATTTAAATATACATATTATATATATATATATATATATATATATATAATGCAGATGGAAATTGCTATAATAAAACAGTTTGACAACTTTATGCCTACCTGCTTGCATTTTTTTAAAGGTTAGATTACGGCAGATGTAACTCTGATTGATGTGTTTAATATTTAGTGATGGCAAATAAAACAGCTAGCCTGTGTGTTTCCCCATACTGCTTTGCCGCAGCGCAATTTTATTCACGCTGCTAGCTAAGTCTGGATACTATGGACCAAATTTTCGCCTCATCTAGGGAACCAGTCACAGAACAGGGAGGGAATCAGCAAGACGATGATGACGACACACCAAAGCAGTTTGTTTATGCCAAAGCCTGTCTATTCTGTTTATACCTATCCAGCAGACGTGAAGTTACACAAAAGGGACAAAACGTGTGAAACTGTCGTGTTAACATGAACTCGTGTTAATGATTGCGATTTCACTTTTTTCATTTTAAATAGTGTGTAATGTTGCTGTTGGTGCATGAACAGTATCTGCAAAGTTGCAGCGCTGAAAGTTTAGTGTAAGCAGAGATATCATCTTTTAAAAATCAGGAAGTATATTGCCTACAAAAAAGACTCGATTGGGACTACAGCTGGGTTTTAGACGTCACTAACCCACACATTTGCATCAACCCTCCCTCTGGAAAATGCAAAAAAAAAGGCATGATCATATTTCTGCTGCTCGTTGAGTGTGTTGTGTTCACCCAGCCGCCAGGTCTTCTGTGTTCGGGCTTCCCACGGATGCTTCGTCAACAATAGATACAATGGACTACTTGCACAACTACTTCCGCGTTCTACTTATTACATACCGGGAGTTTCCGGTTAGAGTGTTCATCGCACGTCCATACATGAGAATGCAGATTATCACTACGTTTTATGGATGCCAATTGATTAAAACAATGAATAACGATCTCTGTATTAATTATCTTGAGCCTGCTATGTTCCTATAAATATATTTTCTTTCTAACTGTTCGATTCTGAATAATAAATAGCAGGGGCGTTTCTAGGTTTCAAAAACATCAGGGGCTGAACCCGAAACATCAGGGGCTGGGGTGGGGAATAAGATAGCATGATTCGATACAGAGAATAATGCATATTGCAGGCCTAAATGTAGCGGCAGACTGGCATCCCTGGCACTGTAACCATACCAGCCCACATTACCACACAGTCACACACATTCAAAGGTGAGGAAGTTAGAGTTAAAGGGTGTATTGGATGGGCTTTTATTGCGGGTTTGGTTTTGTTTGTTGGAAAAATAAATATAGAAATATAATTTGACACAAGAGGGCAATATAGCCCTATTTATGGTTTTGAGTTAAACCGTGACATCTACACTTTTTCCAAATTGGACCAGTCTTGTCGTGATACGGGTTGGGCACTGAAGTTACAGGAGTTTCTTCCCGTTGCTAAGCAATGAACTAGGTTGAGTATTTAAAAGGTTATGATTAACACGGTTAACGTGGTTTAACGTCGATGTAATACGTTGTTTTAGCGTGCCTTTTGCTTAAACGAGGAGCTGGGGGGACGCCGGAAAAACATTTTACTCATTAGGCTGCTTCATTAAAATGTGGCATTTAGACGTTTTTTTCAGCGTGGATCGAGGCAAATGAATCCTTTTCACCTTGAAAATAATACATTTTGTTTGCATTTTAAATATTAGACCATTTCTCAGTGATCGTCAATAAAACAAAATTCCATTTTTCTCAGTTTAATGAAAACCAATAGGTAGTTTCAGTTTAAGTGTAAGTTTCACGTTTGAGGGGGTGATATCTACGCATTTTCAAAAGTGCACCAAAGTGATTATTTCACGTCTTGTCACGATACCGGGTTAAAGAAATATTGTTTAGGCCACTTTTGTTTGATATAATCACAACAAATCAACACAAGTAAGGGAATTGAACTCAGGTCTTCTTGATTAAAGGCCAATGCTTTATCAACTGAGCCACTACATCTGTCGAGTTCAAGGATGTATTGGACAGGGTTTTATTGCAGGTTTGGTTTTATTTGTTGGAAAAAAAAAAATATATAGAAATATAATTTGACACAAGAGGGCAGTATAGCCCTATTTATGGTTTTGAGTTTAAACTAAACCGTGACATCTACACGTTTTCCAAAGTGGACCAACGTGATTATTTCACGTCTTGTCGTGTTACGGGTTGGGCACTGAAGTTACAGGAGTTTCTTCTCGTTGCTAAGCAATGAAACTAGGTCGAGTATTTAAAAGGTTATGGTTAACGTGGTTTAACGTCGATATAATACGTTGTTTTTAGCGTACCTTTTGCTTAAACGAGGAGCTGGGGGGACGCCGGAAAAATAGACATTTTACTCAAGGCTGCTTCATTAAAAACGTGACATTTAGACTTTTTCTTCGGCGTGGAGCCATGCAAATGAATCATTTTCACCTTGAAAATAATACAAGTTTTTTTTTTTGCATTTTAAATAATAGAACATTTCTGCAGTGATCGTGAATAAAACAAAATTCCATTTTCTCGGTTTAATGAAAACCAATAGGTCGTTATGGCAGAGGCCAGGCTCTGGCAGAGGCGAATAAACATCTGGATATCTCTCCAATGGAGCGTGTTAACGCAAACGTGTCTGGCTACGCGAGACTAGACCGCAGTAGCCCAGCCTACATTGAAAGTAAACGTAACCGGAAATAAGTGATCTGTATTGTTTCCAAACGGAAGTGCGTCGCGAAGCTCAGTGCAAGTAGTTCACTTGTGTTTGATTCAGGTTTGATTATGTTCCTATGACGATCGTAATCTAGCTCTCTGTGCTGCGCATTTACGGAAGACAGCTTCCAGAATCTCCACGAATTCAACAATAAAACTGTTACTAAAAAACACGAAGCAGCTCCAGCTTTAAAACCAGAGGCAACAGTTGTTGGGCCACAACCTGTAAGTAGGCTAAGACTTAATCATTTTAAATGTATTTGCATGTATAATTCCAGACCTTGTGTTTTATTTTTTTCAAATGCCAGCGCTGGCTTCATAGCCACTAGGCTAGCAGTTATGCTATTTTGTGTCCACGACAAACGCATACAAACCATAGACTGGTGCAAACATTATGGACCTGAATTTTGTATAAGTACTAATGTTTTAAACGTATTTTTCATGTATATTTTTATGACGTTATTTTCGATTTGATCAAGAACTTAAACTAATTGCCACGCTGTTTGAGTATGACATTAGTAGCCAGTCAGTTGCTATTGTTGCCAGTCAGATGCTATTGTGTTAAACAAATGTGTATAAAGTAAAAAAAAATGTAGCAAAATATCATTCAGAAACGTTTAGTAAGAGCCGTGTGTGATGAGGTTCTGTTGGACTCTCTTAATCGCCGCTATCTCGGTCTGAATCTAAATCTGCCTCGTGCAGGCACGTTTCGCCCGTAAAGGTTCCGGACAACGTGAGCGACAGTTTAGCCAATCACCACACACCGGCCCAAACTAACCAATCTGAGCCCACTGCCTGTTTCTGAGGGAGTGGTTTCATAGAATCAGTAAGTCGACCGGTCGTTCAGGGAACAGAGGAGAGCGCGGCTGACAATAAAGGTGAAGTTTATGAAAAATAAGACTTTTTAAAAAAGAGAAACCACGAATACATATTATATTGCACCCCATAAACACAATCATGCAAAGAAAAAAAGCAGCCCCCCCCCTCCCCCCTTAAAAAACACTGCAAAACAATAATTCAAAAGCTTAAGGGTGCCAGAGGGGGCTCTCTAATAATGCTTAGTATAAAAATATGAATTTATATTGTGATTGTAAAAATGGTCTAAAATGTTCACATATATTATAGGTGCTAAAACCAGTATTGATTTAAACATCATAATTTACTAGGACACAAAGTGAAAAAATTGCGCTGAAGAGGCATGGACAGTTATTTTTGCGACTGACCTTCTTTCATTTATGCATTTGTAGGAGTTTTCCTATCAGTAGTTATATGTATGAGATGATAGTATTTAAATAAATCTTCAGGGTTTATTTAGTGAGGACAAAATTTTTCATGTTGTTTTTTGAAGGTGCAAAATACAGATATTGACCACCAGGGAGCGCTGCATGACAGGATCTTTATTTTTTTTCATATGCAACAAGCCAACGCACTGAAAACCAATCCTGTCTGTGGCAAACAATGTAAAACATAACATTAAAAATTAAAGACATCTGAGTTAAAAGGGGTTTGATGTATTTCTATATTTAAACTACATTAATATCAACAAAGTTCTAGAAGTACAAAGTTCGCTTTGTAGTAAATAATAGCAAACTAAACGAACATAAAAATCCTGCAAAAACATGACGCAATATTAAAAGAAAACTATTTTGAAAACAGGGATTCACAGGCCGTGGGCACAAACAAAATCAAACAAATCAAGAAATTTGAAACGATAAAAGGCACAGATGAATCAAAAATCCCACCCCCACTTTACAGCAGATTTAACCTGAATAAGAATGCCTAAAAATAAACAGAGGGGTGTTTGATTAGATTAAACCAAACTCAAATGTCACTATTACACAATACAGTCACAGAATCAATAATCTCCAAGAGCTACTGAGAATTTAAATGAAAGACACTGGTTAAAGCATCCATTCACATATTACATTGGCATGATGGCCCTCACCTTTCAGTCCAAATTCAACAGTACTGTTCAAAATAAACCAATACAGTTGTAAATATAGGAGTGCACATGTTAAAGTATTCCAAAGCAACACAGACACATCATAAATTCCCTTTTTGATAAAAAAAATAAAAAAAAATAACAAAAGACAAAACAACTTCTGATGTTGATCAGAACACCATCTAGACTGTTACTGTATGGGTTACAAATGTTCATTATGTCAGAGTGTGACCCATGGATGAGCCCCCTTTTGGTCCAATGCCACCCGCAAGTCTTTGTGCCATGCATTCAGACCAACTCACAATCTTAAATCACTGCCAACTGTCAAAAAGCTAACCGTTACACTAATATCAAGCAAAATGTTTTAAATATATCTGGTTGAATTAACTGGATCAGTGGATATAAAAATAGTAAATAACGAATCTAAGCTCTAGATTCAAGGTTTAATGATAACACAGTGATCATGGAAAGTGCATTAGTCAGTGTTTCAGTGTTGTCTGCATTTTCCAGTTATAACACTTCAGTTCCTGTATCTCACTCTGCATAAATTGGCAACGGTTGCATGTGTTCCATTTTTTACCGAATAATATGACAGCAATTTGCATACTACCAGTTTTGAAATGAAGATGGCAATGTTAGAGTGCTTGAATAGGCAGTAAGACAGATACTGAGCAAGGTGTATTGTTGGCGTGGCATTTCCCAGCATGCTACATGGCTCATCTCCAAAGTTTGAAGGCAGTCTACAATACGTCATGAAATATCCATGCTATTTTATCAAGCTTAAATCAGTGACGTACCTTGTAACGTTCCCTCAATATCATGCAAATATAATTTTAACTGATTCTGTAATTCAGTTTAAACAGGAATCTGTTCTTCCTGTTACCGTTTGAATTTTTTTCAATGCATTTTAAAATGAGGCCATCTGTAAATCTCATTCAAAAATAAGAAGCTAGAACTACAGTATCAAAACCCAGTTTTAGCTTCAGACTCTCATCAAACCTTTAACTCTAAAAAAGTAATACGTTTCGTGAGAAATTATCATCCTCTCTTATATATCTACAAAATAGATGGCTGAGTGTGAATGCAATGCTCACACTTGTTTAAACCATAGACACATTTCTACGCAATGTCACAGGCTTATTCTTCCTCCTCTTCCTCATCATCATCCTCATCGTGACAGTGTGTGATCTCCTGTGGCGTCTGAGGGAAGAGGTGTGGAGGGTTGATCTCGCTTATGGAACGGGTCAGCTGGTGTCTCTTGCACTCGAGGTCTCTGAAGTCGATGGAGTGGCGGTTGCGCGTGGCCATGGGCGACTCCGTGTCGTTAATGTCCACGTGAGCATGCTCCACGGTCGACTCGTGAGGCATCTGATTGTAAACCACAGACAAAAAAATGTCAACTAAAAGTTTCTTGACTTTTATGACCAATGTATCAACTGTAGACATTGTGTTTGTTGAGCTTACCAGGACGTGGGCAGCTCTGAACAGATAGCTGAAGGGGTAGTACAGGAGATTGATGAAGGACGCAGCGTACAGGTCAGCGTAACGCATCACTTGAGACGCGAACAGAGTCTGACGAGAGCCACTGCGGAAAAGACTTCCCATCATCCCATAGCACATGTCCATGTCATGGGTCACTTTCTGAGAAAATTAGAGATACAGACACAGTTTGATTTAGGTAATGGTCAGTAAGACTTTTTTAAAAAAAAACTTGTATTAATCAAGGATGCATTAAATTGATCATAATCGACAGTAGAAACATGTATAATATTATTTCTATTTAAAGGTTCTCTGAGCGATCCTGGGTGTTGACGTTCGGAATATTTTCAAACAAATCGGAGGCTTGCTAGACCCTCCCTCCTCCGCATCTCATCTCCTCCCCCTCCCTTCCGTCCTTCCTGAAATAATTGTGAACGTGCATTTCTAGCTAATTATATCCTTGTGTGGGTTTGGCGAACATAAGCGTCAATTTAGAAGAAAAAAAACAATTTAACGTTACCCGGACTGGAAGCCCTTCTGCCGCCGGAGTTCTCGCCATCGTTCAAAAGCTTTGCTACCGATGTAAATTCGGAACTTCGCACGTTCTTTATCCGACTCCTTCTTCTTTTTAATTTGTTCCTCAGAACGACGTCTCTTTGGTCGTGTTTCGGCCATTTTTCAAACTTCCCTCTTATGCTTCTCTCTCCTTCACACACACACACACACACACCCTTCATGTGCACGCGCACTAACCCCCCAGACCCACCCTCAAATACTTCTTGCCAGTGATTGGCTGGAAAACTGTTTGTTAGGTTTCGTGGTCCGGGTGAGACATGATTGTTTTTGTTGCCGTTTGTGGAGCCTGTGGTGTCTACAGAGGCCGCGTTTTTTTACAGTGTGTTTAGGGGAACAAGCCGCTAGCCGATAGTGAGGAGACGTTTGATGTATGTGACAAAAAATGTTTTTTTAATGTCAATTTTCCTGAAAAAAATGTTCATCCACAAAAATATTAAGCAGCACGACTGTTTTTTATTATTATCATCATCACAACATTGATCATAAAAATGTTTCTTGAGCAGCAAATCGGCATATTAGAATGATTCCAGAAGGATCGTGTGACACAGAAGTAATGATGCTGAAAATTCTGCGATCACTGGAATAAATCATATTTTAAAAATCTACTAAAATAGAAAACAGCTATTTTAATTACTTTGATATTTACTGAATATTCACTCATTCTACTGAATATTTCTAAAAATAATAATATATTATTTCACTCTCTGTTCAAAATTAAAATATGATTAGTGTCATTAGGACTTCAATAAAACCTAAATCTGGCATCCAAAAAAGAACATTTCATCAAAATAAATAATAATTGTATTCTTTGATGTGCTTCTTTTTTTGCTACACATACCGCTTTTATAAAGTTTTTAAAAGTATTTGTCTTTCATGCATCTTTTTAAAAATGGATGCTTTGGAACTTTCATGCACATTATAAATGTGGAAAGCCTTTATAAATTATTACACATTATATACACATTATAATTTCTTTTCCTCATGGAAATGGATTTTTCACTACAGTAACACGATGTTACTGACAGGATTGTCAGTGCACAGCGTACTGCTTCCGTTTGTATAAAGAAATATACCTTAATCCTCCTCTGAAGAGAGCTGATGTCGGGTCTTTCATTACTACTGCTGTCCAAATGCCTGTGAACAAAAAAAGACAGGATTGAGAAAATGGCAGGGGAAACAGAGAGGTGCAGGATGAGAATGGTGTCAAAGGAGTTAAATGCAATTGAAGCCATGAACTGTTAGCCTTTAAATAGAAAAGAATATACACCCCTTTTTCTGCATGTCAAATGGCTGCAGAGCAGACAGCAGGGAGGGAGTGTCAGTGTCGTGTCCCATGAATGCCAGCACACACGAGCACTGGATGGTGGCAGTTCATGGATGATACTTACTTGTAGAGCTCTGCCAGGAAAATGTCCAGACTCTGTAGTTCCTCAAACAGTGCTGCAAAACAAAGAGAGAACTCAGTGAACTATGTACTTCCCCACCCCCAATTATTATTTCATTAAAATAATAAAGAAATCTCACTATAGCAGTAATACACTACTGTACTATTAAAAAGTGTTTAATAATAATATATTATATTATAATGTAATATGTTATAAAGAAATTTATTTTTTATTATTAACAATAATAATTATAATTCTATTTATTTTGTCAGAAAAGTATTAATAGATTTGTTATTATTATTATTTACAATAACAATATTAATAATTATTGTAATCATTATTATTTTATTTTACAGTACTACAAAAGATTACAATGTCTGTATCTTTTAATTTCAGTTTTAGTTATTTTAGTACATCAAGTAAGTTACACAAAATAAAATGTTGCTTTGGCAAATAAACCAATAAATAAAACAATGAAACTTATTTCATTTTAATTAACGTTTATTTGATTTCAAGTAGAAACATTTTTTTTTAATGATTTTAGTTTTAGTTAACTATAATATAATGACTCACAGCTCTTGTCGGTCCACACGTGCAGCTCCTGAGCCAGCTCAGGAATGACCAGGAACGTTCTCCAGCCCTGGCGCTTCTTAGACTTCAGGATGTCTCCGAAAATGTGGTCACCGATGTACAAGATTTCTTTTCCTTTTGCTCCCAATAGGTCACAAACTATATCTGAGGAACCTGAGAAGGAACAGTAAACAAATTTAATCAAGCAGTTCAGACAAAGACTGTTAAAAAAATATGAAAACTGACATTAATTTTTTCTCTTACCACCAGAATACACAATGCCATGCTGCAAAGGACCAGTGTATGTCCCGATCTTCAATCTCCCAGTGGTCTACAGAACAGACACGTGGCTGAATCAATCACAGGAACAAGTTCATCACAGGAATCTACTCAAGTGAGTCTAGCGGAGCTTACCGTGTCCACCTGTCTGAGCACTGTGCCCTCTCCAAAAAACACTGGCTTCCTGGCATCCACCAGAATAAGGTCAAAGTAGGACTGCCAGGGCTGATGGGGTGTACCTGCCTGTAATAAACAAATAATACATTCAATCAGTAAGGGCCAATCCCAATTCTACCCCTTACCCCTTCAGTTTCCCCTAGCCCTACCCCTTCGCCTTCCCCTTGACCCTTGAAACAGAGTGGCAATGCGTAGGGGTGAAAATATTCCCCTAAGAAATGGGACACCACTACGCCTCCGTTAAACGTCATTATAAGTCGTCGCTAGCGCCTACGTCACAGGAGATGCGCTGATGTTTATCACAACGTCCAAGATGCCGTCGACAGCTGCAGTCATCTCAGTCGCGTGGGTTACAGCTATTTTCTTGCATTTATCTTGTGAAATTCGCAGGAAACAACGGAGACGACGAAAATATGTTGCAGGACTATCGTTAGCAAACTACAGTAATTTTAGCGATTTTTTTTTTTTTTTTTTTTTTTTTTTTTTTTTTTTTTACAAACGTTTCTGTGAAGAAACTGACCGTAAATATGAACACAATTTTGAATGTACCATAAAGCAAATCATTATTTGTCGTTACAATACTTATTAAAGCCACAAATACTTAAATTTATGGGTCTCCTTTGTCGCTTGGGCAGCCAGCCTGGGTTAGCAGTGACACTTCTCATACCCCTTCGTTTAAAGTGTGCTCCCGAAAAATCTTTGTTTGAAGGGCTATCTGGCCCTTCCCCCTGGCCCTCCCCCTCCAACCAAAAGAGAATTGGGACAACCCTACCCCTTCACGTGGACGCGCAACACGGAGGGGAAGGGGAAAGTGAAGGGGAAAGTGGTAGAATTGGGATTGGCCCTAACTGTCTTTGTGTATGCAGTACAAACGCAACACAATGAGTTCATATGTGGCCTGTGCTATGATACTCCTTGTCTTTATGTTCATATTCCTTTTCCCAGTATTTGTTAATAGCAAATTTTTTAATGAAAAATCTGATGGTGTTATAGACACATAATAGCCGGCGAATTGACCCTTAGGGGGGTTTTCTACACAAGGCAGCTTGCTACACAAATGATATGTGAAATGTGTACGGTTCTTTGTCGCTGCCGGACATTTTCATTGGGGATCTGAGACAAATAAAAAGAACAAAGTACCACTGGTATGCTAGTGTACCAGTATGATAAATAAAAACAACACTTACTTTTGGACCATGTGGAAAATCAAACAAGTATGTCATGATTTTCTGAAAGAATAAAGGAGAAGAAATTATGATTTCTAATGTAAGTCCAACATATTTGGTCACATCTTAAATGATGAATGTCAGATGGTTGATAAACTCACATCTGTGTACTTGTAGTCACTGTTGGTAACAAGGAACACTTTGGAAACTTCATTCATTCGGCTTAGAAGCAATGGCAATTTGGCCTAAATGAAGAAGACAAAAAAGATATGTAAGCAAAACATTACGCCAGTAAACTATAAACTATAATTTATTATAAAAAAACATACAAATCTACATAAGGTAACAAAAAATGCTGGCCTGCAAGAGGACTTACATCCTTTACAACATATTTCTCCAGGTTTTCAACCGTTTTCACCTTTAGTGAGCCCTAAAATATCACACAAAAGTGATTATTCAAAGTATGACATTCATATAGAGTGCAGAAAGGGGTTTCTTTTTTTAAATAAATGAATATTTTGACACCTAAAAATAGCCTTTACCTTGAAATGGACCCAATCCACAGCATCTCTGACATCTTGAAACATGCTCTTGTAGGACATGAAAAGATCTCCATCTTTAAAGCCCATCTCACAACTGAGGAGGCAGAAAATAATTATTTATAAAATGGGAATTCAGATATTCAACCGAAGCATTAAAAGGAGGGCACAAAAACAAACCTTGTATATCTGGAGCAACTAGTGAAGAAGTCAACCAGGCAGGCAAAGAGGTATGTCTCTAATAACACAAAAAAACCAAACTTAACTTGTTGACTATACATAATATGCTATAGTTTCAATATATTCTTTTGCTTTTTGATATTAGTTGATAAAAGATTTTGACCTGGGAGGTTGAAGAGTGTGTTGAGGATGTAGAACCGCTCTGTATCTCCACGCTGAATGAACTTGTTTGGGTACAGCTCTCTTATCTCTGGACTAAAACAAAAAATACAAATACACAACACACACATTTGCTGAAGGTGAGACCAAGAAAAGTCTACATGAAATTACACTATAAATTTGCTTAATGCACATTGGGAATAACGCACAAGTGCATTTTCTTGCAAATAAAAAGGGGTTCTAATAAAAACTAAATCATAAAAATTAAGATTTTATTATCTGTCAACAAATAAACACAAACAAAGGAAGCACCACGCTTCACTAATCAGTAGCTCTTGAATCATGAGTGCCGACTCACCCACGCATGAAGTTAAAACCATGAGCGCACACAAGGATGTTTCCATATGCATCTACTTTCAACAGGTTTCCATACATTGTATCAAACACCAAGCCTCTGAAAGATGTAAAAAATGTGTGTGAATCAAAACACGCACTTGAAATACAGAAAAGTAGCATGTTGGGAAAATTAACTTTCAAATCACCTTGTGGGAAATGCAGGGTCATAGACAAAATTTAACAGCTCTTGTGGGTAACCAATGGAAACCAGTCGCTCCACAGTCAGATCAAAGCCAAGAGATTCATACTCTGGAGACTTATACACTATTAACAGAGGAGAGAACAGAGGCAAGGTTATCTGAAAGCAGTAAATGACAAATGTTATCGTATACACTTCTGTTCAAATGTGTGAAATCGGCAAGATATTTTGTGTCTTATGCTCACATAGGCTGCCTGCATTAATTGATCAAAAATACAGTACTAACAGTTATTTTATAGTATACGGTATTAATAATACGGTATTACAATTTACAATGTCATTTTCCATTACCTGTAATTTTCAGCATCATTACTTTAGCCTTCAGTGTCACGTGATCCTTCAGAAATCATTCTAATATGCTGCTGATTTGGTGCTCAATAAATTTTTCTTCTTATTAGTCTCAATGTTGAAAACAGTTTTTTAGCTCAATATTATTGTGGAAACCGTAATTTATTTTTCAGGATTATTTCAGGAATAAAACGTTCAAAAGAACAGCATTTATTTGAAATAAATACTTTTTTTGTGTTATTATAATGTCTTTACTGTCACAAAAGTATTCAGTTCTTTCAAAAAATAAAAACTTACTGACCCCAAACATGTAAACGGTAGTGTATATATTAAAAAACAACTGAAAAACGGTATGATTGTTGCCAAATGCTCCATTTGCTGGTAAAA